>NC_056745.1:520850480-521092980 GCF_019279795.1 Protopterus annectens
ACAGCAGTGTGCTCACAGGCGTTTTCCCCACCTAAAAATCACAGGCCTGCCATTCCGCAAGCACATTCCCAAGCTTCCTACCTCAGCGAGGGCCACCCTGCCTTGAGCAAAATGTCAGGCTACAGGTTCTGCCAAAGAAACTGATGGAGAAACATATTACTGATTTTTTTTCGATCTAAAAATCATGCACTTACCATCCCAGAAGCACACTTCCCAGCTTCCTACTTTGGTGAGATATTACTGAATACATTGCGGTAATGTGGCTAACTAATGCATTTGTAAATTAGCAGAGATAATGTTTAAAACTAAATGAGACTGCTAAAAGTGCACACTGCTCCAGGGTTTAGGGCAACCTAACAAAGTTTTTTTACCTGCTTAGATTTAATATTTGAATGATTAAATCATAGGTCCAGTATAGGTATCTCTATTTAATTGATAACCAGTAAGAAAAAGCATGCGTTCCTCTTTAATTGATAACAACCAGTAATGCACAGCAAGTGACAAATGCCGGAGTGGATAGGCTAGATACTTTCTTACTAAAAAGTAATTCTTTAATGCTAGATGTATTTGTGTGGCATATACCTGTCCCCATCATGTTATGGGGAGAGTCCTTCCTCAAATGTTTAACTTCCACTCAGTACAAATAATTATCCACAAGAAGTACCCACATAACCAGAGCAGTTTAGTAGCCTGTAGTGGTTCCTTTGTACCTATTAGGCCATTACCTTGTATTTAATATCCACACTTATGAAATATCTTAGTCCTCTGATTGTTTTTGTAGGAATCTGCACACCAGCCCGGATTAAACACTGCTCCGCTACCCCACTACAACTACTTTAATACAAACCTAAATCCGTCCCTCATGATTACATCCTCCAACCAGCAAACACAACACATCTCCCACACATTACTCAGAAATGTCATACAGTTTAATCTTCATCAGCCATTACATTGATTTTCAGCCCATCATACTCCTTTTCATTTAAAACAAATTCTCACAGGTTACATTATTTTCATAGCATTAATAGCCTAGTTACCTCTCTTCATCCCACAAAACCACTTCTGCTATGTGGTGATTTCCACTCAAATCCTGGATCCATAAACCATCTTAATCCGAAACTACACAAATACTTGAACTCCACATCTCATCTACCACCCAAGTGTAAAGGCAACTCTACATCAAAAGTGGTGAATATAACTAACTGACTTTCATTCCTAGGTAACTCAGCAAACCTTCCTGACTTAACTGCTATTACTGAATCCTAGCTAAAACAACTCCATTAACAACATCAGTATAGCATCCTTAAGAATGATAGGAAAACAAAAACTTGGGGGATGGCTTTTATCTACTCTAATAATCTCAACTTAACCCACCTCACTCCACATCTTCCCTCATTCACTAACACAGAGTTATTACTAGTTGTTCTAAAACTGAGTCAGACAAATGTATATGTTTCATAGCTGCATACATCCCCCTTAAAAACAACCAATTCACTCTCAAAACCTTACTTTTCCGGGCTTCCACTCATGTCTCCCAAGAAACTATCATCCTAGGAGATGTCAAAATGAACTAATCCAACTTCTGTCCTCTTTCAGGTAACGACCCCCATAAAACTATTTACCCAACTAATAACTGAGTCAATAAGAACCAACAAGAATTCTAACAATGTCTGAAAGATTGTTTGGGTCATGACCACTAATGCTGAGGGACTGTTATTTTACTTTTGTAATCCACCAAGTCTCAAAAAAGCAAAATTAAAACATCCAGTTCATTGCAGTTAGGAACTTAAAATAATTTCAGTAAAATCAGATTTGATGTAGTAAATCTTCATTCATTCCTTACTGATAGGGCTTCATTTCCGACCTCAGAACCGACTCGGCCAATATACAAGCTTGTGCCAGCGAAAAACTCTTGAGCTAAGTCCTACCCATAGTGGCCCTGTTCTCCTTTCTCCAGATCTTGTTTGCCACATACTTCTCAAGATGTGCCAAGCCAGCTCTCTCAGCTAAGTGATATATTTTTTGATATTGACGCATATTTAGTCTGTCTAGTCTTTGTTTTTTCCATAGAATAGTTTTCTCTCTACTTTTATTTGCATCTATAACTTTTATTCTTACCCATTTTTCTGTGGTAATCTTTGTACTATTGTTGGTACGGCTCCTCATTTACCCTTGTGGTAATCTACTATACCATCACTGGTATTCCCTTTCCCTTTAGTCTCCCTTTATATATATATATATATATATATATATATATATATATATATATATATATATATATATATATATATACATATATAAAAAAAATTCTTTACAGTATTGTTTTTCTATTTCTGTCTTTGATTACTGTATTCTGCTTTGCCTAAATTTCTTTTACTCTTCAAACATGGCTGACAAAAGAGGAATGTCTGGTTTCAAGCAGTGTGATAAGTGTGGGTGAAAATGCCTAACTCGGATGGGCATCTTTCATGCATTTACTGTCTTGGAGTTCCTAATCTCCAGACTCAACCTCCTTGTGAGATATGTAAAAATTTTAGTTCTCGCCCTCTCTCAGAGCGCAAGAACAAACTGATTCTCAAGGGTTTATTGAAAACCCCCTTTTCAGAGGCCCTTTCTGAGGTGGAGGTCTCACCACCTCCCAGGAAAGATAAGAAAAAGAGAAGCTACTCGGTTCTGGTTTCTCCGAGCTCTACGGAACCAAAAAGCTCTCAGACTGTATTTCCAAAGATTTCCAAAATGTCTGCACCATCTACTTCGGCCCCTGAGTCCTCAACTAGCTCTGTGGTGCCTAAGTTGTTGTTGGTGAAATCTACGGAACCGATGATTCTTATACCTGCTTTGATGCTGATGATGTCTTCGGTACCAGACACTTCATTGACACCTACTGTGACTTCCCTTATGGCTCCATCTTCGGTGCCGAAACCTGAAATTTTGCCCAGGACCAGGTACTCTCCTACTGTAGACCCCTTCTTGGGACAACAGTGTAATCCTTTTCTTGAGAAACCAGTCTCACCCTCAGGAATGTCAACAAGGTCCACCAGGAGTATTTCTGAAATAGATGTAGTGTGGCTTGTCGATCAACTCTTGGCAGCTAGAGGAATTCCGACCCCTACCAAGTCTTCCCCTCCCATCTGGTGCCAAAATTTGCTTTGCATTGACTCCAACATATCCTCCTCCAACCTCTTTGCAGACTTTGGAGCCCTCGGTACTGATATCTACCCTGGTGCCTATACCTTCGGTTCCTATAATGACTACTTCCACAGTTCTGGAGCCTTCCCTCTGGATGTCGCTTCATCCGGAGTCATCCCACTCTCGGGACAGTGACTGGTCTGTCGGCGCCGTGACCCTTAGTTCGGTGCCAACTTTTTCTATGGCGCCATTTATGGCTCCTGTTGGCCTGGCAGTTTCTAGTCCTGTTGGGGCTCCTATCCTGGAGGTAGGCTCATCAGGGCGGGGTGTGACCTCAGTTCCAAGGTTGTCCCTTTTGCTTTCAGGCTCCCAACCTGCATTCCAGGTGATGGGGAGGGTTCTTGCTTTCACAAGCATGCAGGTGGCACCTCCAGAATCGGAACCTAACCTTTCACTCTTCTCTAGCATGCATTTGACACAGCCCACTATGCAGGGACTCTGAGCATGGGAATGGCAAGAAACACTGCTTCAGGGAACCCACTCTTCGGGCTCCTCCTCGGAAGATCCCACTGAGGAACCAGACCGAAAGAGAACGTGCAAGAGGAACACATGGATTCCCCTGAGGAATCCATCACTGAAGATACTGATTTCGATGAGGGAGAAGGGTTGCCATGGTCAGCCCCTGACAATGTCTCATTCGGAGACATACTTGAAATCCTGAAATAGAGGGGTGACTGGAAGCCCATCAATCCTTCTACTGACGAATCCGCATTCTTGCAATCCTTCCGTGCGCGGCCATCTACTACCTGGGTGACCCCCCCCCCCGAAGATGAGTTGATTAAACTCACTGTGCTGTGGGCTTGGAAGGCCCTTGACAATGTTCAGCCAATTCCCTGGAGGCCTGATAAAATTCTTTCCCCTCAAGAAGACAATCTGCACTGGTCCAGAGGTTTGGCAGTAGACTCCGTGGTTGTGGCGGCGGCCACTAAAAAAGAACTAGCAGAAGAAAGTTTGACTGCCCATCCTCTAAACAGGGAGCCCCAGATGATAGACAGACTGGGGAAGCAGACCTATGCTTCATCGACCTTTGCCATACAGTCTCTGAACTACATGGCACATTTTACATGTCTCCAAAGGGACCTGATCACAGAACATTCAGGTACATTGGCTGGGGTACTGCCTAAAGAGGTGCAAGACCAAGGTCGCCTCTCAGCTTGCCACCCTAGAGTCCATCTCCAACTCCTCCATGCAGTTGATAGTGCACACAACTGAGGGAGCAGCCAGAGCTGCCGCTTCAGGAGTTGTCATGAGATGTCACGCCTGGGTGCAATTATATGACTTTACGGATCCCTTCAAGTTCTCCTTCGTCAACACTCCTGTTGATGAATCCTCCTTGTTTTGCTCAGAAGTTAAGGACATGTTAGTCAGGTGTGAGAAAGATGGAAAGACTTTATCTGCCATGGGCATACATTTGTCAACCCCTTAACGATCCTACTCCAGGAATCAGAGGGACGGAAAAATGTAGTTCAAGAAATTCCCAAGGACCTTTCCGCGACACGTGTGGTGAGCAAGCACCCTGGGGCAGAGGGGGGATCTCATCTGGGAGACACCCCTTTCAGTGCAGAGGGAGTCCGCAATACCAGGGTTCCAGAGATTCCTTCTCTAGTCAGCCCTATCAGCACTCCTGAGGAGCAGCCCGATTGCTTTCCTCTGGAAGCAGTCTGGGGACGGTTTTCTCTGCACTGCTTGGGCTGGCACTCGATAACATTGGACTTCTGGGTGCAGAGAATAATGACCAGAGGTTATCTTATCCCCTTCGACCTTTACCCCGAGCACCTAAGGCGAATCCCTGATGTCCCACCCAGTCAGAGGGATAAAGCAGCACTAGAAGTTCAAAAGCTGCTAAGAAAAAGAGTCATCCAGTTAGTCCCACCAGACCAAATAGGATCTGGATTTTACTCAAGGTTCTTTTTACTGCCAAAAAGGACGGTACTGGAGACCAGTTTTGGATCTCAGCATACTGAACAAGTTTGTCAAACAAGCAAAATTCCGGATGATCAGAGTTCAGTCCATTCTTCCATTTCTGGAGAAGGATGACTGGATGTGCTCTACAGACCTCCAGGATTCATATTACCACATAAAAATGTACAAACGATCCAGGAGATACCTCTGCTTCTGGCTGAAACCCACTCATTACCAATTCCGAGTACTGCCCTTTGGTCTCTCCACAGCCCCCATAGTGTTCACCAAATGCATGGCAGTAGTAGTAGCTCACCTGAGAATACAAGGATTCCGTGTGTTTCCGTACCTGGACGATCGGCTCCTTATCTCCCCAACCAGGAGTCTGCTGCTTCAAGCCATATCATACACTTGGAATCTGGCAGAACACCTAGGAATCTCCATAAACACTAGACAAGTCAAAGCTGGTTCTGACTCAGAGCTTAGGGTTCATCAGGGCAAAGTTCGATACAACTTCCTGCAGAGCTGCTGTACCTCTTCACAGACTTCAGAAACTAAGATCTCACTTTAGATAATACTTTCTCGAAATTTTGTCCCTGCTCGACAGGTCCTGCAACTATTGGGCTCTATTGCAGCTACAATCTCACTGATCCCACTAGCAAGGTTTCATATGAGACTACTCCAATGGCTATCATCTCAATGGTCGCTCCTAGCACAACCAATGTCTTACCCGATCTGCATTGCATGTTGTTGCAAACAGGATCTAAGCTAGTGAATGAAGCCAGAAGAGGATTTGGGTGTCAACCTTTTTTCCCCACCCAACCCAAGGCCACAGTGACCATGGATGCTTCCCTGATAGGGTGGGACAGGTATTTTCAAGGAAAGACAACCTGTGAGAAATGCACTTACATAGCCAAACTGGAAGCAAAGCTCTCTCCAGTCAAGATTGTGCTAGACAGTTAAGAGGAGAAGGTTAACACCTGCACTACACCTCAAGCAACATATAGCCCTTCAAAACTCACGCCACTAACATCCACACATAGTAACACTAAACCCACTTATGCGGAGGCCCTTAATTAACCTGCCCAAGCAACAAGGACCTTCGAAGCTGAAACGCAAACAAACACCAATAACAACCAAAGTGACAAATAGCTCAAAACACCAGTGTGCCACCAAACAACAGCCCCAAGACAATGTACCCAACACTTTAACTATAGGTGACTCTGTAGTCAGGCACACTGATGTCCCACTCACCAGGCTGAACAAGGAGAAAATTACTATCAGCTGCCAGGATCCGCGACATAATGCATGCACTCAAGTCACTCCACAACAAGTACAAATACGACTCTGTCATTGTCCATGTTGGAGTGAATGACTTGAGACGTACCTCCCTGGACTACATGAAAAGAGACACGGAAGAGCTCTCAGATCATGTGGCCCAGGCAGGTATGACCCTAGCCCTGAGTAGCATCCTGCCTTCGCCCAGAATTATACCACAGTATAAGGACTTCCAGCTAACCCTTCCTTTTTACCACAGGTTATCTCAAAATCGAGCCTAAACCAGTCCATTGATTTACCAGTCTTTTTCCAATTTCTCTGACAAAGGTGAATGCCAGTTGCACACGCTGGATATGCATAGTCAACTACGTTTTTATTTAGACAGAACTAAATCTTTCAGAAAGTTGGACCAGCCCTTCATAGCTGTTTCAAGCCCCAGATTGGGCAAAGCTGTATCAAAAGTTACCTTGTCAAAATGGTTAAGAGATTGCATTACCTTTATCTATCAACTAAGCAAATTAACCTTGCCTGCTGCAGTTAGGTCTCATTCCACCAAGGTCAGTCTTCACTTTGTTGGCCTTTCATTCCAGAGCTTCTGTGGATGACATCTGTGCAGTGGCCACTTGGGCAACCCCCCCATACCTTTATCACGCATTACAAATTGGATATGGCCTCCAGGGGAAGAGCATCTTTTGGCTTAATGGTGCTAAGGAATATCCTTCCATAGGGCCACCCAGGTCACGGGTAGCTGGGGGATTCGGTCCTATCAGTAAGGAATGAATGAAGATTTACAACATCAGATAAAGAAATTATGTCTTACCATAGCATTCCATTTGTGTTATAGATCTTCATTCATTCCTTATGTCCCGCCCTCCTTCACCCTCCCTAAAGACTCCTGGGGATACTTTGGTCCTACTGGCCTGATAAGGTATCTGCTCAGATAGGGCCTTCTTATCTCTATTGTTATTATTGTTTCTATTGTCTCTATGCTGGGCAAGCAAACTGGATCTGAAGAAAGGAGAACAGGGGCACTATGGGTAGGACTTAGCTCGAGAGTTTTTGGCTGGTTCGAGCTTGTATATTGGCCGAGTTGGTTCCGAGGTCAGAACCGAAGTCCTATCAGTAAGGAATGAATGAAGATCTACAACACAGATGGAATGTTATGGTAAGACATTACTTCTTTTTTCTTAAAACAGTGCTCTTAATTTAACCTTAACACTCTTACCACTAGATGATATCATATGCTTCTTTAATACTATGTTCCCTCAATCCTGAACAGGCAAGCCTCGGGAAGAAACAAATGAACACAGTCAAACTCCATTCCATGGCTGTCACAAGAACCCAAGCAGCTAATGAAAGACGGGGACAAAGCCTGGAAAACTGGCATACTAACCAAACATCCACAAATCAACAAAACTACAGGCAACTACATAACCAACCAAATCCAAAGCAAGTGCAGATAAAAAGAAATACTATCTCAGTCTGCAGGACTTGCATCATAAGCATCCCTGTAATGTCTGGACCACCATCAACAGTCTACTCAGGCCCAGCTAACCCTCCGAACTGTGCCAACTTCCAAATGAATCTAGTACCATTATTGCCAGCAAATTCCGTAATTATTTCATTGGTATAACCCAGACCCTGTCAAATAGTAGATTCTATTCCAATACCTGTACACCATCACTCGGTCACAGTGGATTCCATTCCAATACCTGTGCAGCACCTCTCAGCCACACATCTCCTTCCTTCTATCTACCAGCAGGACCCACCAATGTAATAAAAATTACTATACTGACCGAACCTATTCTCGCTAGTCATTGGCAAACTCCCCATACTCTATCACTAGCCTACCATGTATCAATTCTCATTAGCAGTACTATTTCAGAGGCCCACATCACAGCAGAATGGCAACAGTCCATCATCCTATCCCTTCATAAAGGCAATTGCCCATTCGAAATACTCTGCTACAGAGGAATAGTTATCCTGCCTCCGCTATCTAAGATCCTCAAGTAATGTGTTCACTCTCAGCTCCTTGTATTCTTATTTCAGAATAACATACTTTCCCAAACACAGCAGGACTTCTGCCCTTCCACAGCATCAGTACAGCCCTTCTAACCTTAAATCATATTCACCTCCTGAAAAAGGAAAACAAACTTGTATCCTCCATAGTTATTGGCCTATCAATAGCATATGGCACAGTACCCCCACCCCAAGCTACACTGCACTCAGCATACATGACACTACCATCAACTGGTTCAATAGCTTCCTAAACAATATAGCCCAGTGTATAAAATGGCACAATCTGCCCACTGAGTCTATCTACCTGTCACAATTGGAGTCTCTCAAGGCTCTCTCTGCGGTCCTTTGCTATTCAATATTTATAAACAACCTTCACGCAGTATCTCACCCTGCCACTGCCACACACATTTAGTACGCTGATGACTCCACTCTCATTAGCTCCTCCACCACAATATTCAGATTCCAGTCTCACACAAAGTATACATCATGTTTGCTGCTATTAAATAATGGTTTAATAAAGCCTAACTTTTGCTAAATCCCAAAAAGAAAGCTAATGCTATTTACTCCTGTGTTCTCTAACACAGGACAGACCATCATTCAGAGTCACTTCTCTCCAAAACATCCAAATTGACATTGTACCTGCAACTAAACTTTTAGGGGGAGGTCACAGTCAACAGCAGTCAAAAAATTTGATGGCCATATTTTACAAATTATTAAGAAAATTCAGTAAAAGCAAGGGACCCTCTACAAGGCCAATTATTACCTCCCTAACCAAACACGCAAAACCACTGCAGCCGCATACCTCCCACCCTGCCTCCTCTATGCAACCCCCTACTTTCATCCACCTCCAGTCCACTCATCTTCTCAAATTGGAGCTATGCTATAACAAAGTTGACAAATTTAGAGCTCATCTCCCCCAATTGGATCCATCACTGTATTGCACTCCATTGAGTCTCTTTGATGGACTTTCCCAATCAGCTTAACTTTGCCCAAATAAACACCACCCAGAGTATATGCTACCAGCCTGAGAAATGTCCAGCAGCACATTCTGTTATGCAGTGATACACCATTCTGGTCCTTAAGATTAGATTCTTCAAAGCTAATGTCTGTCACCAAACTCAGCAACTCCCATGGTGTTACACTATACTCCGGCCATGTAGCCAAACTCTGGAACCAACCTATCCTTACATATCGAGCAAACAGAATCCCACATGATTTTAAACACAGTCTAAAAAACTCTTTTGCTAAACTCATCACACTGTAACTGTAACACATCTCCCTACAAAACATCCTACATAACTAACAAACCAAAGTCCATCCCTTTCCCAAAACTACCATAACTGCAAAATATCTATCACTAAAACACGCACCCATCTGTTTCCCCTTATCTTCTTCCTGACACACACACACACACACACACACACACACACACGCACACGCACACGCACACGCACACAGACACACACACACGCACACAGACACACACACACACACACACACACACTTATCTCCTCCATAATATCTACTCACTCTGGCAGCTAATCTCCTGTTCTCTGATAGCCACTTGTAATCCTTCCTA
This sequence comes from Protopterus annectens, assembly GCF_019279795.1. NCBI lineage: Eukaryota > Metazoa > Chordata > Ceratodontiformes > Protopteridae > Protopterus > Protopterus annectens. The sequence goes on from NC_056745.1 coordinate 520,860,445, forward strand.
TGCTCTATCACCCATTACTGAGTTCTGCCTTTTCTGTCACTCCTGTTGTCTCTGAAAATATTGTAATTACTACCCTCAATGCATGTTTGCTGCTTTTAAATTGCATATAAAATCACTGTTAATTATTTTCTCTGTAAATTTTGTAAGTATTACCATCATAATACTTGTTGTAGCCTTAAGACACATACTGGAAATCACTTTTAGTGTTAGTACTTTATTGTACAGTGTGATAAATGTAATACTGTCATGGAGCTTTTCTCCCCGGGCCTCCTCTGAAAAGGGGTTTCTGTTGTATAACCTAGTTGGACTCTCCTGGTAAAGAAAATGGAAATAAATAAATAAGAAATATTAAAACCTATTTCAGTGCTGTGATAGAACAGGCTGAGATATAAAAAGATACGATAACACACAAGAAAAAAAGAGCCAGCAAACAATGACCAGATACGATAAGTGTTGTATTCAAAAATACAGTAGGAATTGCCCCCAAGTTTTTGATCTTCGCTTTTTTGCTAATTGCAGTAGCGATTGGATTGTCTATCTGGCTACTTGCAATTGTGGAGCATTCTATGTGGGGCAAACATCACGTCCCATGAGAATACGCATCTCAGAACACATTAGCAATATTAAACAAAAAAGAATGAACAATGCATTATATAAACACCATATGGCACACCCTACAGCTAAGTTCATGTTTACTATTATTGATATGGTACATGGTAATTGTTCTAATAAAACAGGGTGGCACACAGTATTGAATGGGAAAGAAAAGAAATAGTTCATAGTTCATAGGTTCATAGTTTAGTACTAAGCTAACTGCCCTTGTGAGCCATTTTAAGCTTAACCAGTTATCCCTTGCGAGACTCAAACCCTGCACCTTGTGTTTGTAAGGCAAACACCTTAACCATTAGGCCACCCTCCCAACCCAATGGATTATTAAACTTGGTGGCTTGTTTCCCCCTGGATTAAATGAATATTTATGAGTATCCACCAATGGGTTCTGACTTCATGCTATTTAAACAGCTTTGATTTGATGGTCTTTTATACACTGAAGAAGGCTGTGTAATTTGTTTCCAGCCGAAACCGGTCTGTTTGCTGTTTGCTATCATGTATTTTTGAATACAACACTTATCGTATCTGGTCATTGTTTGCTGGCTCTTTTTTTCTTGTGTGTTATCGTATCTTACTTTTTTTGGAGCCGTGCATCAGCTCTCATGCAGGGAATTTGTTGTGTGAGATATAAAAAGGCCAGATTTTGCATGATCTATCGTATGATTCTTCGATCACATATAATTATATATTTGTGTTTGTGTGAGTGTGTGTGTGTGTGTGTGTGTGTGTGTGTGTGTGTGTGTGTGTGTGTGTGTGTGTGTGTGTGTGTGTCTATCTGTGTTCCTTGTGGAGCCATGGAGAAACTTGGCAGCCATGCAGTTAACTTGCACCATTTGTTCTGAATGAAAAACAATTACATATATGTATATACGTGTGTGTGTGTGTGTGTGTGTGTGTGTGTATATATATATATATATATATATATATATATATATATATATATCTACACACACACACACACACACATATATATATATATATATATATATATATATATATATATATATAAATGGATCTACTTTAGAATTTCAACAGCTCACAAGATCGACAGCTATTTCAATGAGACCACAAGAACGACAACTTATTTAAACGAAAATACAGTTGAACGACACCTCAGAACAACAAAAATGTGACACGTAATACACATGCAATATTAGCCATTGATTTGAATAAATATGTATATGTTGCAAAGTAAAGTATACCCTTATGTATCAAATATAGTGATTTACGTGTGAACATGACTTGAAACTTGTAAAGTAACATTCAATATGTTACACTTTTAGTAGTTTAGCAACGGCTTTCACAAATTCAACAGCCGTATACTCGCCCCTGTTGGAAATAACAGTCTGAAACTTATTGTGCCTCTCTATAAGCTTCCTCTTTTTCGGAGAAGGCACATAACCCGTAGAAAACCTAACCCATATCTCATCTACCCTGTTTTGTTCGCCAACAAGACAGGACAGGATTAAATACAAGTTTGTACCTCTGTCCCCGACGAGATACTTTAGTCTCCTATGCCACACTTCAACTGTATTCTGTATACGTGGTAAACACACGTCGTTAAGCTCACTGACATTCCAAAATGGTATTGGAAATAATGGGGGGAATCAATGTTTGCAGGTACTCCTTGTACAAAACTTCCGTGCTCTACCATGAATGTACCAATCAGAAAAGTACTTTATTAGTTCTTGTCCCTGCTGTGGAAAGCCCGCTTTTAATGAATCAAATGTCGACTCCACTTCATTTTCATTTAAAAATGACAGAGCTACTAGGCTCTTTACTGCTAGTTGAAATGTCTGTTGTGATGTGTTATAGTGCCGAGTTAAACCCAACCCTTGAACCTTTCACCAGATATTCTGAGAGAAATGGAAGAGGCAGCCCTTAGAATTGGCATTAAGGGCTGCAACTTCAAATTCACACAACACGAATCTCACACTTACATCGAGGTTATGGTCTGACAATAGATTAAACACACAATGCCATAAATAATTGCAACATTTTAAGGACTTCTTAGATGAGAAAACATAAAGTAAAGGAATAGCCTGACTATGGCTCCCATATTTAACAAATCCGTGAATAGAGTACAGCTGCCGTATATTTACACCCTTACTAAAGAACGTGCCGTCCATCATTCAGGTAGTGGCACAGCTCAAATCTTGTAAATTATTTACTGTCCTGAATGGTATTACTTTAGTGGCAGAGCTATTATCAAATATTGTCCTACTGACAAAAGCACCATCTTTTAGTGGGAACTTTGAGAGGTCAGTATTGTCTAGAGTCAGTTCATCACCTCCATGATAGGGAATTTGCTTACGGCGAACATGCCCAACTTGTTGTAATAAAGCTTTCCTACGAGGTATATGACATATCAACTCTAGAGACGTGGAGGCCACAGCATCTGAAAGATTTAAACATGGAGTATCACAGCTAAAATAAATTGTACATGATTGTATAATTATCTAATAGTATTGTGGTTGTTTAGGTATCTTTCTGCATTTTGTATTAACTGTATCTTTCTCGGAGCTTTTCTCCTTGGGCCTCTATTGAAAACGGACATATATCCAATTAGACTAGCCCGGTTAACAAATGTAAAATAAATAAATAAATATACATTGCTCGTGTTTTAACCTCATGACATACTTTATATCAGTCTACTTCACCTGGCTCAGCTGTATGATTGTGAGGTACAGACTTCATTAAAACATCACCAGTAGACATTAAAACTGTCATAGCCCTACTTCTGCAACTTTCTGTTATTTTATACCTACATCCCCAGTATCTTCGGTCTTGCAGATACCTTTCAAGGTAGTATATATAATTATCTACTACTAGTAACTCTTTCCCTTTCTGGGAAGTAACAGTTTTGTAGGAACTATCTACAACTCCTGGGGCTTCCATGTTTACTACTACTCTAACGGCAATGTTGTGCATAGCACAGTGTTGCCATGATTAGCTGACTAATTTATAGTTCATAACAGGTTGTACCAATTGTACTTAAGTGTGTTCCTCTACATTTTACTGTGTTGCTTTCTATTTGTCGTTGTTCTGAGGTGTTGTTCAACTGTATTTTCGTTTAAACGAGTTGTCGTTCTTGTGGTAATAGCTGTCGATCTTGTGAGCTGTTGAAATTCTAAAGTAGATCCATATAAATATATATATATATATATATATATATATGTGTGTGTGTGTGTGTGTGTGTGTGTGTAAGAATCCGCAAATGTACTGTTCGGCAGTCAAAGATATGCACTTGGATAAAATGTATAAAAAACGAAATGACAAAACCAAGGCGATCACCAGGCCGTTATAAAACTCTTCTTTAATAAAAATGAGAAATAAAAACTTAAAATGGCAGGATAAGCACTTTCGGGTTAAACCCTTCTTCAAATCTGCCATTAGAAGGTAAAATGAGACCTTTATAGTTGAAGCTAAAAAATCAAAGTTGCTCCTTTCAGACACACTTCCTTTTAGTTATGCAATCAGTGTATTCCACATGAATCTACACGTCTTCAATCTGGATAGGTTCACACTCAAATCAAATGTCCATTAAGATTGTGATTCTGTTATCCAGCTAAATGCATAATGTTATGGCAGACTTAACAAATCAAATAGCTTCTTTCAGACACTGCCTATTAGCTAACAAATCAGTGTCTTCTGGATGAATCTACATCTCTTCAATGCGGATAGGTCCACACACTAAAGTCAGATATCTGATAGAATTGTAGTTCTGTTATCCAAGTAATCACACAGTGTTGCAGCAAGATTTACTTTCATTAGACTTAAGGTCATAAGTGGAAATAGTAAAAGTAATAAAGTTACAACTAGTAAAAATAAATAGCCCAAAAGTTTTTTAAATGTTCACAGTATATATTCAGTTCTTCTTCCAAATTATCTTTAATCCTGAATGGGCTACGAAGATCTAAGGAGTGTGTATATTCATAAAGTGACTCAAGTATCTCCATTCAGGCATTGCCTATTTTACATCCAATCATAACTTGCTAGGCAATTTATGCTCCTTAATGGCAGGTTTGAGAGGTGTGCCTTCTGTGGAAGGTTGGGCGCCGGGCTGGCAACTCGACACTGTAAAACTCCACTGCCAATCATGAGCGGACAGGTGATCTGCTGTGGCGACCCCTAACTGGGAAAAAGCCGAAAGAAAAAGAAGAATGGCAGGTTTGAGAGGTAAGTTAGCATTTAGACCAGGTGTCCAGTATGCCTGTAGTTCCACTATCCATCTCATTTCATGCTGCTCAGTTCATATTGTAAAGTCACTGGCTCAAATTTTGTCTTTTACTACTTGCAAGACCATAAACAAAAATTAATGTCTTGAATTTTCAGAAGTATGTTTATATAATGGACTCTTCATATCTCCTAGCCAAATGTCATTAATATGCTTGGAGATGTGAAAACATTGACAAGAGACATGCTGTTATATATATCACATGCCGTGTCTTGCAGTCCGCATACTCGTGACATCTGTAGCGTCTTCCAGAGACTGGATGTATAAACTCATTTTTTGTTGAAATATATCTACAGTTCGAACTGGACTTGCATGGAAATGTGCCAGCCCTATCTAAACAAACCTTGTTCGTAACATTGTTTGTATAGCAAAGCAACTTCCTGAGATTATTATTTCTCTTGAAAGTAAATGAAGGTTGATTGCCAACAATATCTTTGATGGTCGGGTCAAGTAGCAATAGCTCCAAGTTACTCCTAATGGCATTACAAATATGCTTAGCATCACTGGTATAAATGATAGTAAGTCTGTTTCTCTGTTTGGGGAGCATACTCAGCTTAGTGGTTTCAGTTTCACCTTTATTATTTGATGAGGCCAAACTATTTCTCTTATGTCTAAAGTATGGTCTTGCTTTAGTTTCCTGTACCACATTTATGTCAACCATCTCTTTCTCTATTTCCTGCCGTTTGTAACCTCTGTCTTGAAATTCCAGCACCAAAAGTGCCCATCGCCTTAAAAAAAGTCTTGATCAGCAGTGCAGAGTCTGGAGTATCTATAGATGTTCATCATGTTTCACTGTTGCAGTCATGACTGTAAACATAAAAAAGTCAAATTTGACACCATCACAACAGATTACTTTTCTGGACACTCGAACATCTACATTTATGGTAGGTGTACACAACTGTACTTTCTGATTCTTTATAACATTAGAAAAAACAGGATTGTTGTCATTCAGTACTATGGATGTCTCCCAATCAACTAATACCAGATTGGCATAGCTACAGGGTGTGCCCATAGCTACACCCCATCTCTGCCAATAAATGCTCTTGTCAAAAATAAATACATTATTATGTAGAATAAGATCTAGTAAAGTGCATATAAGTTATATTTCGATGCTGTCAAAATGACTGTTACATTCTAAAACACGTTTAATGAAAGTGACATCATAGTCATTTGGTATAACAGTGGAAAGACTGTGGACGTCTAAACACATATACACACACACACACACACATATATATATATATATATATATATATATATATATATATACACATACATATATGTATATTTGTATGTATTTGTATATATATATATATATATATATATATATATATATATATATATATATATATATACATATATCTGTGTGTGTGTGTATATATATATATATATATATATATATATATATATATATATATATAAAATTATATATGGAACACTTCATAATGCCGAAATGCTGAAAGACCGAATTTCATATGGCTGGCTTTGTTAAGGGCAGATCCTGCCTCTTAAACCTGGTTGACTTCTTTGAAACAGTCACCAAGGCCATTGACGAAGGGAAGGTGGTCCACACAGCCTATCTGGACCTCGCAAAAGCCTTCGATACAATACCCCACTCGGGCATTATAGATAAGCTCACCAGCTTAAATATAAACCCCTATGTCACTAGATGGGTTGCAAACTGGCTCAAGGACAGAACCCACATGGTTAGAATTGCTGGAGCCATGTCAGACTCCAAACCAGTTACAAGTGGCATCCCACAAGGCTCAGTCCTGGGACCTCTCTTGTTTGGTATATATTTCTCGGAGGTACAGGCCAACACGGAAGGACTGTGGCTGACCAAGTTCGCAGATGACTGCAAACTGGGTGCCATAATCGACTCTCCAGCCGACACAAGCATCCTCCAAAAGGGCCTCATAGAAACAGACAACTGGTGCCAGAGCCATGGCCTCAAGCTAAATGCCAAAAGTGTATAGTCATCCCTTTGGCAAAACAAAGTGCCCACAAATTACCACATAGGTGGTAATCCATTAAGTACAGAAGAAGTCATTAGGGACCTGGGGACCCAAGTTGATAGCAATCTCTCATTTGACAACCACGTGGCCAAAGTGGTTAGAAAAACATTTTATATAGCCCACCTAATCATGAAGGGATTCACATCTAGATTAGGGAGGTCATCGTGCCTCTTTACTCATCCCTCATCAGGCCCATAATCAAGTACAATGCCCCTTTTGGGATGTACCTTACCAAACACCTGCAGCAACTGGAAAGACCCCAAAAGTACCTCACCAAGAGGATCAAAGGGCTCAAACAGATGCCATATGCTGCCCGGTTAAAGAAACTCCAGCTCTACTCAGTGGCATACCGACTGCTCAGAGGTGACCTGTGCCTGACGTATAAGGCCATGTCCAACCCGAATTAAGGGACATGCTGCACCTCAAAAATCCAAATCCCATCGAGCTACACGCCGAGAGACTTGAACCTCAGCACTGAAATAAATAGGACATGCTGGAGGGACAGATTCATAACCCAGAGGCTCCCTTCACTATGGAATAAAATCCCAGTCCAGGTTAGGCAGAGTCCCTCATTGACTCTCTTCAAGAGGAATCTTGATGAGTGGATGGGAGATCATAGGTTTACCCCAGGTATCACTTCTGTGTCACTGTTAGACAGAGGCACAGTATACTAACCTCGAAAAAGGGCATAGCAAAATTAATTTAAAATGGGTGGCGAAAGCCAAACATACTCTGGCTAGGCTTATAAATGCCCTAGGGCAGATAGCCTAGTATGAACCTATGAACCTATGAAACCATATAATTGAATTTTCAGAATCCCGACATTGTGAACAGAGATCTCCATACAGAGATTTCCCTTTTCCTTGCTGTAGTGCAATCTCGGGAGTTGTAATATTTAAGTAGTGGGGGTGTGGGGGGGTGAGGGATGGCTAGCCCACCTGCAGAAACATTTAAATTGTTGAGATTTTTTTTTGTATTTATTTTGGAATTTCAATATTCCGAAACAGCGATCATATGGTCTCAGTCATATGAAATTCGATGTTTCTGAATTTTGAGATTCTGAAGTGAATCCATATATATATGTGTATATATGTGTGTGTGTGTATGTATATATATATATATATATATATATATATATATATATATATATATATATATAGACATATATATCTGTGTGTGTGTGTGTGTTTATATATATATATATATATAATATATATATATATATATATATATATATATATATATATATATATATAATTTGTGTATATATATATATATATATATATATTATATATATTTGTGTATATATATATATATATATATATATATGTATGTATATATATATGTTTGCTTTTTTTTTTTTTTTTTTTGGTATGGTTGGATAAGCATTATGATCTTGGGGCTTGTCTTCTGTAGAAATAACTAATAAATGTGCATGTGGTAGAATCCTCATAAGGGCTACTATACTGAAGGTTTGCTCTATCTGAGTTCTGAATGTGACATTCCTGTATAGTATTTGTTAGGGCATCAGTCACAAGACACTGAGAATAAAGGTGCACTTCCTAGAGGAATATTTAAATAAGACAAAGCTCAAGTTTGACTGTTATGGACATCCCCCTTCAAAAAAGAAAGGAGAAGTGATATAAGGAGATGAATGAAGGGGAACCTGGATACTTCTTAAGGCCCCGAATTACCTGTTCAGCTGAATGGTGCCAGACCTTATAAGGCACATTTGCTGCTGTCATTCATAGCATCTCTGTCACTGGAGGCCTGTGGTGTTGCCCACTTTGAGGTCACTATACCTTTGGACCCATGCATGTCCTCATGAGTCAAAGAACTTCCCAATAAAATCACACCTGATGCACCTCTTTAGTCATCTGACTCTGATGCTCATTGTATTGTTTACAAGGGGAAGGTTGGAACTTCCCTCATTGTTGGTGCAGGAAGACATCTGCAGGTGGATAGTGAAGGTCACAGTGCATATTCCAGGGGCCCAAACCTCCAAGCCATATCCATCGGTAAAGAGAACACCGTTGTCTTTATATAGGACATTAACCATGCTATGCTCCGTGGTAGAACCTTGCTTGCATCCCATGGCTGGGCTCTTTCACAGGATTGGTTCATTGTGACCCAAGATTTCCTTTATTTTATACAAATTTTCATCCATCCGTAGATTAACTTTTGGGTTCTGGAATCCACTCATTTAAAAGAAAAGGAAGACTTCTCAGTGGAGGGATTCAACTTGTTCAGATAACAGGGGGAAGATATGTCCTGTTCTTCATACATGTCTTCTCCTTTGGAACTTGATATAGGCACTGAAGATACCACATTTTCTACTTCTTCCACAGAGGAAATCTCTTGTAGTGATAGTTTATGTAAAATGAAGAATAACTTTAAATGGAATTCAAAGGAGGTCTTTGATGCCCAGAAACACTGTTTTAATCCTCTGGGTCTGAAGCCCACAAAAGTATCACTCTAGTTTTAGGGTCTTTACAGCATCCCTTCCTTATAGCCTATTGAAAACTAACCACAACCCCTGCCCTGAATGGGCTTGACTGGTTTTTGAGGGTTCAGGCTCCCACAGATATTAATATAAGAATACTGTCCCTAATCCAGCAGTACTGTTTCTGGATCTAAAGAAGGTGTCCAAACTGGTTCCAATAACCTAATACCATTCCCTGCACAGTAGGAGCCTTCACTGTTTTAAGAAGAAAAGATAGTTGTCTTCCCACCCTGCCCTTCTGGGCACTAAATTGTCATACCTACATGATTAAATATAGAATCTCCATAAGTAATCTCCTCATCCATATGAGGGCTAAAATAGTAGAAATTAATGCAAATGTCCAGAAGGAAAACCTTCTTGAACTTAATCACTTTAGTAAAAGAGTGTGCTATTAAAAATATAGCTGGCTGAAGATCCAGTTCCTGTCAGAAGATGCTAGGGGACATCTCCTAAATGCCCCACTAGTCATGGACTTGCACTTTACACCCTCCCATGCAACAGAAGTGTTTAATGGAGTGAGGAAAAGGGGAATACTATTCAGTCATTAATGTAGCTATTTCATTTCCCTATTCCTAGATATAACAAGAATTACTGTTACAGAAGCTGGCCTTATCATCAAGTTCAAGGAGAAGGTAAAGCAAAAAAGGTCAGTATAAAAAAATGTCCAGGAGACTAGGAAAGGAATCTTGGGGTGTCAGGTTCACAAGCACCAAAGAGAGACGCCATGACTGTCCAGGTTCCTCCCTTTCTCCCTCTCTTCAAACTCCCACCACAGACCTCCTCCCATTTTGCAGCCCCATCCCAGCAGCAACACAAGTAAGCAGCTGGCTGATACAGTTCTCAAAAAGTTGGGAAATCATCACCACAGATAAATGGATACTACCAATATCAAATGAGAGTTACAGGACACATCAGCAGTAAAATACAAAATTTGCAGGCATTAATATTCTTCCTTTACATGAACTGCTACAAACTGGTGTAGTGGAACCAGATCCAAAACAAAGGGTTCTATTCAAAACATTTCCTGGGGCCTAGAAAGGAAGGCTATTGGAGACCCATATTGAATGACGGTACCACAATTCATCTAAGACTGCAGGGCCTTCTGCTTCTGTTATACCCAGCAAACTCTTATGATAACCCTGGACCTCAAGGATGTCTACCTGCATATTCTCATCCACAGGGAAGACGGATGCTTTCTCATATTCAAGGTAGGGAGTACCCATTATCAGTTTGTCTCCTAGCCTTTTGGTATGCCTTCTGCTCAGTGTGTGTTCACAAAATGCCTGGCTCCAGTAATTGCATTTTATAGAACCAAGGACGGATATCCATATCTATCCTTCCTGGATGACTGCCTGACTGTGGTCCAGACTCATGAGATGGTATTGAGGACTCTGCAATTTGCAGTGGACTGAAAACAGTCCGTAGGTTCTTCATCAGTCTATCCATGTCAGTCCTGATACCTTCTGAAAAAGTTATCTTTCTGCTGACCCTGTTGGATGCCAGTACTCAGACAACTATTCTCCTGTAAAACAAAATGGAGGCCCTGTCACAGTATTTTTGGAGCATCTCCCAAAGAGGCTTAGTTAAAGCCAGAGAGCTCCTAAGAGCACTGAAATGTATGATATTCACCATTTAGTAGTACATCTGGCAAGGCAGAATATGGAAAAGCTCCACTGGTACCACAGGAATGTCTGGAACTAGCATTACCTGTCCCTGAAGGAGGACAATCCTGTCCTACCCTGAATAAAGAAAGAAATGGAGTGATGGATCAGCCAGATAGATTTCAATGCTGTGAGCCCTTTCAGACAGGGTCATCCAAACCAAGTTTTGACCACACACACCTCAGACATTGCTTGGGGAGCTCATTCAAATGGGTGCAACTTCAAGGGCAATTGGAGCCCCTCAAAGTGCAAGAAGCACTTAACGTAAAAAAAAATGTTGGCACTCTTCCCAGCTGTAAAAGCATTCAGACCAGTCTGCAAAAAATGGTACATAAAAAGCAGCTTGGAAAATAGACATTGAGACAGATGTAAACCTAAAAGTAGTCTGCATTAACTATTAATTCATTAAATCACCTGAACAGATTGTAGATTGATCCACATCAATGGGATGTTACACAGGGATATATTTTTGAAACTGGCCCACTGGTAGGATGTCCCAGAGAGAGAGAGAGACACCTCTATGTTTCTGTAAGCAACAGGCAGTTGGGCAAGTGCTGGTTCAGGTCACCACGCAACAAGGCTTGTGTAACGAATGTCTGCTCCATCAGTTGGACAGCTCTGTTTTTGTTCTCATTCCCTCAAATCCTCTTTCTTCCTAAGGTGATCTAGAAAGTAAATGAGGAGGAGCCAGAATTGTTCTACTAATGGTAACCATTTGAAATGTATGAGGGACCAACTATAGCAAGTGCCAAAATGCTCAGACTGAATGGCCCAAAAAAAAAAAAAAAAAAAAAAAAAATGGACTTGCATATACTAAGTTTGAGATGGCCATTTTTTTGGAATATTCCTGTTTCTATGAGGTATGGAGGTCACAGAGTTAGCATGTATAAGTTCAGTGGTTGTGGTGAGCTTGCCTTCCACATCAGGAGTACAGAGAGACTTGCTATTTAAAAAAAAAAGAATATAAAGAAGAAGAACGTTGTCTGAGATCCACTCTTCTCTGGCGTTTTTGGTCTTTTTTTTTTTTAGGTGTCAGCACTCGAGTGTCAACATTTCAGTATGTACCAGCTGCTAACAGCACCTCTTTGGTCCAGACAGCATTGGTTCTTGTCATAACATTGAGCAGAGAGAAACTGGTCACACTACCTATGGGAGTGTATCTACTGACCCAGAACAGTGGGGCCCTTGTAAACCCAAGCCTGAAGACATCACTGCTCGCAACATGGATGATATGGCCTTAATTCCTTTTAGCCAGTATTTGTCATAGGACATGCTTAATTTTATGAGTGAAATTAGAAAGCTTAGTTAAAGGAAGTGTTACTTAATCTTATGGAAAAAGATTCTGTCTCTGGTGCCAAAGCAAGTATCAGTGACATTTCTCTTAGTTGGTTTCTGTGATTCTGCAGTATTTGTCAAAGTCGCACCTTCAACTGTCCGTGATTTTGCAGGATGTCCCTGATTTGTTTCTCAAATTTTTGTCCTAGCCATCATGAAGTTTTTGATTTTCTAGTAAATCACTAAGGATTTAGTCAGTAAATAATATCAAACATTAGACTTTCATAATTCTTATTGTACAGGAAATGTATGTCGATGCAACATTTGTTTTATTAATTTTTTAAGTGAATTGAGTAATATTAAAAATTGTCCATGATTTTAGGCCATTGTTCTCCTATTATTTATGGCTTTGTTCAGAAATTTTGAGCCAAGAAGTTGAGAGGTATTATGACAGCTGTTCAGGTCTGGGGTGTTGTATGCCTCCATGAAAGTAGAGCTCTAGGGTTACCGCCTATCCCTCTTTGTGAGGTACAGTTCCTCTTTGGGCAGTTGTGTCCTGTGAAAAAAGTTAAAAAGTGGCAAATGTCCTTAGATTTTAGGGCAAAAATATTTCCTAAATTTTCTTTAATTGTTGCATAAAACGGTTATTTTGCATCTGAAACACCTAAATGTTGTATGAAAAGGCATACACAACTCAAATACAACAAAAATAAGCTTTTGTTTGGGAAAAAAGTGAAATTCTGTACTTTGCACTGGGCGTTGGTATGTTTTGTCCTGCAAAATCTAACATTTCTACAAAAAATATCCCACTTTGGGCATTTGAAAAGGTAGCAACCCTATAGAGCTCTCAGCCATGTCAGTCTACATGTGTGCACAGCCCATGCTATCCTCTATACTGCTGGTCAGATTTTATTGGAGGGTGATCCTACTCCTGACGGTACCTAGAAAGGAAATTGTTCTTGTATCAGATTAGAACCTTGTGCTTGAAAAGCTTTCACAGTTGCCATTTGAACCAGCTGCTGCATCATCCTTAAAATTCCTGACATGGAGGACCACCCCATTTGCTATCCATCACATAAGCAAGGAGGATTTCAGAATTAAGACACTTGTTTGTGTTTTTTCATAAAGGCAGTCCCCGGGATTCACAGAATGTCACTCTACCATTGCTAATTGACAGATATGAATCGGTCAATTAGTGTGACATAGACAAATTCCTGTTCAACAACATGGTATAGCCACAGTGAGAAAGATCTCATTAATGACTCATTACCACAGCTCTCATTTGAACACTGCACTATTAGCCATGACAAAACTAGTGTCCTCCCTAACATTAACAAAGACACTCCCTTAAATGTACAGAGACCCCCCACACACAAATACACTCAATCATACCCACATCCAGTCATTCAGAAACAAGCCCTCTCACACTTGATGACACTCACAGAAAAACTCATTGTAAACTACTTTAATGATTCAACACACACACGCACGCACACACACACACACACGCACACGCACTCACCTTCCCCACCTAATCCCCTGTAGTTTGACCTGCCATGTAAAAACACACACACCTTTATGCAGCCTCATTCATGCTCCTACAGACAGACAGATGTGCATCCATATGCATGTACACTCTGGACCCCTGCTTCTTTGCTAGACTTGCTTGCACTGCATGTACTGTCATAGGGAATGGATTGTGACTGCCATCTTTTAATGGTGGTCACTTTTGTTTTAGAGTAAAATTTTCCTTAACTGAGCTGTTGCTTAGTTGAACAAATTTAGAGCTTCAGACATTTCTGGGGGAGGGTAGAGGACTAATTAGCATTAACATCTCCCATGGACTGCCAGATTACTATGTCGCTTCACCTTTGCAACTGCTATCCATGCTGAGGTCCCCACAAGGGGAAACCTCAGTGGCAGAGCCATCTACGTATCTGAAAGGGCTTAGCACAGTGCAAAATAACTTCCAAGATAAGGTTTCCTCATTAAGCTAAGCCTTTCTGAATTCCATGGAATGACAGCTTAAGTACAACCTTTTCCTTTATGCCAAAAGTAGTCACAGAATTTACCTTAGACCAGTCCCTAGCTACTTGTCGTTTTTCCAAAGTTGCAAAAAGAGAAAGAGGATTTAGCATACTTTGGACGTGTACAGACATTTTAGATTATTTTTTATGACAAAAGATGGGAGTAACTAGTCAGCCCTGTGTCTTCTGCAGCCAAATGGGAAGGAAAACCAGTTTCAAAGCAAACCTTCTCTAACTGGTTGACACACTGCTTTTCTTTCTTTTACTCACTACTCTGTCTAAAAGTATGTCAGTTCTCGTACAACTAGAAGTAGAACATCATCTGTAGCCATACCTTTTCCAGATGTTACAAACTGGGCATTGCCTGTAGGGCTTGGTCAGGGTTTGCTCCAACCATCTTTCAGGGGCTCCTGCAGCTAACCAGTACCAACTTGGTCATCTTCCTCAGACTGTGAGCTTCAGCACTCTTCCTAAGTGATACGTGATTAAGAAATACTACAACACTGATCCCTAGGATGAATGTAGTACAGCTGTATTAAGAAACTTATCATAACAGTAGGTGTTTGAGTGGATCACTGTTGTAGAGCACATTTCCCCTCCAGCTTCCCTTCTTCTTTCCCTATTTTTCCATGTAGCCAGGGTAGGGTACCTTTCTGTTCCCTCTAATGTATCTCCCTTGTTAAGCTCACATATGCATCCCTGACACTGGGCCTCTAGTCTGATCATCTCTGGATAGACTAGGGAGAACTGGGCTCCCAGGATTATTTGATCCCCATGGGTTCTGTCTCACAAGCATAGTGGGGTAGATCCTGCATTAGGTCAGGATTAGGTCCAGGAATTGCACATGAACATCTTCATAAGCTGCTCTTTGGGTAAAAAAGAGAAAAAGATGGCACAGGTGGATACCTGCTTTGTATTGTGTATGTAGTCATGTCCGAGAAATGTGGGAATTTGGCCATTTGGGAGGGAACAAGGTACTAAGCTCTGGAAATTGGGCCAGATGTTGGTCCTTCTGTGACAAAATTATGTAGTGCTGCAACAGTTATCCACTCAGCTATATAATGCCATTGTGGTAAGTTTATTATGCAGTTATGTTTCTTTTTTTATCACAGGGAACAGGTTGCATGCCAGCAAAAATTATTTTTGTGGTTTTAATGGTCTCTTGAATTTGTGGTCTGGAGGTGTCACTGGCCACAGCTGAAGCTTCCATACTTAAAATTGCTCACAAGCAACCCCCTCCCCCATTTTGCGGTTAAGCTACATTTCTGTTTCTTTGCAGTGGGTTTACCTGCATGTTCTTCATTACAGAAATTTCTTGCTAGCATTTAGTGGAGCATCGATGTGCTTAAGTTTTCAAAGTCAATGAAGTTATTACAGAAATATGAGGAGCAGTTTAAAAATATAGAATATGTATTGTTACACCTTTGTACAGATGAAGTGGACATTGCTTATTAAAAAGTAGAAAACAGCTGTCTCTAAAAAGAAATAGATGACACTTTTAGTGCCAGGTTATCCTAGCGATATGATATGACAGTGTTTTTAATAATCCAGTTAATCTTTGACTTGTCATCCCATCCCAAACAGTAAGAGTTACTGTAGCTTTTTAAATATTGGCATGTGCAACTCACATAGAAAGTACTTTACAGTGAGTTTTGTACTTTTTTTTATTAAAGCATAAAGCATATAAACACCCATTGAATCTGACTTTAGCTGCTAATACAAGTAAAGTCAACACTTGGTAAGATGATAAAACACTTGCAGCAGTTCATCTTACAGAAACTGTCAGTATCAGTGAACTGGTACAGGAAGTTCCCCCTGCTTCCATAAGGTTTTGTCAGAAAAAACTGGATGTTCTTCGTCTTCCATTGCTGCAGTCCTGACTATTGGGTATAGTCCGCGTCCAGTCGGCCCGAATACCAGAGTATAAGGCTGACGTCGGTCAGGGCGCATTAGACTGACGTCAGTACGTCAGGGTACTAATGCGCATGACCGACGTCATATCCTCAGTCTTTTTTGCCGCATGGTCCGATGCAGAAGCAGTTTTGCGAGTGCAGGTTGGCGATTGAAATATTTCGAAACCGGAGTTTCAGACCGAAACAGAGTTGGCTAAGTACCCGTTGGGGAACATTTTGGTTTATTCTTGCCTCAGAATTTTACCGTGTGTCAGAAAGAGCGAATAACTGTATTTGTTGTGGGAAACGGATACCTCATAGGGATTATCATACCTTGTGTATACCTTGTTTAGGGCCTGAGCACGACGTTGGTTGCCGCTCTTGTGCTAGGTTTAACAAACGCACTATTAAGAGGAGGTTAGACTGTGCCAGGTTAGTGTTTGGGAAGCGTTGCAATTATAAAATGCCGTCGGATGCTCCGACGCCCGCTTCCTCCAAGAAGCGCAAGGATAAAACAGTGAAGCCTAGGGTTGAGGAACCGGCAGTCCCGGACGTCGGTTCTCTAGAAGGCTCAGTGGAGCCGGAGGTTTTCCAGGAGTTTCCATGGAGTCCCAGGCAGAAACTATTCTCTTACAGGATGTGCCTTCTCAGGAGGTAGGCCAGGCTGAGGGGGCTTCTCAGGTGACTGTTCTTCCCTCTCTTCCCAAGGTAGTTAGAGCCTCTCCTTCTGTTGCCAAAACTTCTTTAAGAGGTAGGCCTAGCTCAGCTTCAGTGGGGGCTTCTCCTAGCATTTCGGGTTCTGTACCTAAGAAACATATGCTTAAAATGGCAGAAGATTTGATTACTATGATTAGGGGTTCTATGCCCCGCCTGATAAGAGGCCTAGGGTGGAACCGAGTTTGATAGTTTTGAACAGTGTTCAGAGGCTTCAGAATCTTCTGTGGAAGATATGCAGGAGTATCCCACTTATTCTGATTCTGATGTGGATGATTCCACTCCTACAGCTTCTCCGCCTGAGGATTTCTCATTTTCAGAGACTTTGCATTCCATGAGGGAGCACTTTAAATGGGAAGGCCAGGATTACTCTGATTCCAGGAAAAGGCTTAGGGAGTTCTTATTTTTACCCCAGCATAGGCCTTTAGCTATTCCTCCTGTGTTGAATGTGGTGGAAGATGTTTTTGCAGAGGCTTCCCTGAACCCTGATTCTTTGCCTCCTGCTCCTGTTAAGCCTGATAGGTATTATAGGGTGCCCGAAGCTCATAAATATTTGTTTAAGAGTCCTAGGGCGGACCCAGAAACTATTTCTCAAGGGCCTAAGGGTGTAAAGGCTTCTGTGGTTAAAAATCCTGTTCCCACTGATAAAGAGGCAAGGGCTTTGGATAGGTGGGGAAAGAAAGTGTATACTTCTTCCACTCTAGCCATGAGAGCTTTGAATTGTCAGTTTCACATGCTAAAATATCAGAATTATCTCCTTTCACAATTGAAATCTAAGGTGGATGCTTTGGCGGAAGGTATTGAGTGTAAAGAGTTGCTGGATTTGGTTCATGTGTCTGAACAAGTGGGTAAGCATTCTTTGCAATGTGGTTTTGATGCTGTACAGGCCTCCTCGAGGGTGGCTGCTACCAGTTCTGTTCTTCGCAGGCATGCCTGGTTGAAGGATCAGAATTTAGCTGAGCATGTTAAGACAAGGATTTTGGATGCTCCTTTACAGTCTGATGTGTTGTTTGGATCGCCTGTGGAAGCAGTTTTAAAGAAAATGGAGGACAAAGCTAAGTCTATGCAAACTGTTAAAGATTTTTTGCAGGTGCAGCCACCGAAGTTTAGTAGAAATTGGCCTGCTAAGGGGTGGACATATCCTGCTTATGATTCTCAGTCTAGGGGTAGGTCCAGACATGGTAGGGGCAGGGCTCAAGGTTCTTTTAGGCCTAGAACAGGGAGTTCACCTGCTCAGACTTCTGGTGAGGGCAGGGGTCAGTCCTTTCGTAAACAGACCCAATGACCTGTTTTTTCAGCTGCCAGCAGATTCACGTTTGGCAGCTCCTTTGGGAGGAAGACTGTCTCTTTTCAAAGAAAATTGGGATTTAATTACTCAAGACAAATGGGTGTTGGATATCATTCACCACGGTTACAGATTTTATTTCCATACAATGCCCCCTTTCAAAGGCATGCCAGACGTTCCTCCACCACAAAGAAAAGAGGCTCACAAGCAAGTTTCTCAGTTACTTCACATAGGGGCCATTCAGCCAGTCCCTGTATCAGAAAGGGGCCTAGGATTTTATTCTCGCCTGTTCCTTGTACCAAAGAAGGGAAACACGTGGAGACCAATTTTGGATTTATCTATCCTCAACACTTATCTGGACATTCCCAAGTTCAAGATGTTGACGTTACAACAGCTTTTACCTCTGCTGGGCAAAAATCACTGGATGGTAACTTTAGATCTCAAAGAAGCTTACCTTCATGTGCCTATAAGGCTAAGTTGCAGGAAGTATCTGCGGTTTCGAGCTGGAAATTCTCATTATCAGTTCTCTGCATTGCCCTTTGGCTTATCTACTGCCCAGAGTATTCACAAAGGTTCTGGCTCCAGTGATAGCTTACTTCAGGCTTCAAGGAATTCAAATCTATCCTTACTTGGGCGACTGCCTGATTCTGGCTCAAGAAGAAGAAGTTCTTCTACAGCACCTGGAATATGTTATTGCAGTGCTAAGATGCCTAGGGTATTCTGTGAACGAAATAAAGTCCAGTCTAGTACCCTCTCAAGACATGTGCTTTCTGGGTGTGAGACTGAATACAGCAGCCCAGATGGCCTTTTTAACCCCGGACAAACAAAAGAGTCTGTCACTTTACTTCCATCAACTATCTCATCAGTCCGTGCTGACTGCAAGGACAGTCCTTCAAGCATTAGGGTTCATGGCATCTTGTATTCTGGTGCTTCCCAATGCCAAACTGCATATGAGGAAGTTACAATGGTATCTCAAAAATGTATGGACACAGCACTGCCAGGATTTGGACACTGTCATTCAAATAATACCTTGCCTTCAAAAAGAATTCTTGTGGTGGGCTCAGGAATGTCACCTAAACAAGGGACTCTCTGTGACCCGGCCAGAGGCAAGTCAGATCTTAACGACAGATGCCTCGGACATTGCTTGGAGAGCTCATCTAAATGGAAAGTGGATACAAGACAAGTGGCCTGCCAGACTACAGCATCTACATATCAACATGAAAGAGATGTTAGCAGTCCAGTTTGCATTAATGGCTTTCAAGGAGTTACTTCTTCCAGGGCAGGTGTTGATTCTAACAGACAACACAACTGTCATGTGGTACATCAACAAGCAAGGGGGAACACATTCTTATCCTCTATGCAGGCAAGCAATGATTTTATGGGAGACTGCGCTAAGCCTGCAACTAACACTTCAGGCAAGGTTTCTGCCAGGAGCACAGAACTCCTTAGCAGATGTGTTAAGCAGACAAATCATGGATCCCCACGAGTGGAAACTGGATCTTCATGTATTTCAGAAACTGACAGTGTCATGGGGAACTCCAGACATAGATCTGTTCGCTTCTCCACTAAACCACCAGCTGCCAAAGTATTGCACAAAGGGGTTTCATCACACAGCTTGGAAAGTGGATGCTCTGTCTTTCAGTTGGACAAACCTTCATGTGTATGCCTTTCCACCTCTACCTCTTCTTCCAAAGGTACTGTTAAAGGTCAGACAAGACAGGCCAAGGATGATTTTGATAGCTCCAGATTGGCCTCGCAACACTGGTATCCTCTACTACGGAGTCTGGTAAAGAAGCCTCCATGGCCTTTACCTCTGATTCCTCATCTGTTATCTCAGAAGGACGGTCATTTGCTCAATGTCAAGCTACACTCTCTTCATCTAACAGCTTGGCATATTCTGTGTTGAATCACAGCAGGTCTCAACTTCCTCAACAAGTTTTAAATGTGATTATGGAAGCTAGAAGACCTAGTACAAGGAAAGTGTATGCAGAAAAATGGAAGAGATTTTTATTTTGGAGTACAGCAAAGAATTTGGAGATTTCTGAGCCTAATTTGAGTGTGGCTCTTCAATATCTTACTGAATTATTGGACAAAGGTTTGTCCTTCTCTTCCATAAAGATTCATGCTGCAGCAATTTCGGCTCACTATGATTGTGACCCACCTTTGTTTTCGCATCCTTTGTTCAAGCAGTTTCTTAGAGGGGCAAAGAATATAAGACCCCCACGTAGAGCTCCTACTCCTGCTTGGGATCTCAATTTTGTGTTGGAAAAACTTACTCTACAACCTTTTGAGCCTGCAGCTACTGCTGAATTGAAATACTTGTCATGGAAGACTGCTTTTCTGTTGGCTATTACTTCTGCAAGAAGGGTGTCTGAGTTGCAGGCCCTTATGGCAGTAGAGCCCTTTTGATTTTCCATAAGGATAGGGTATCATTACGCACTAATCCTTCTTTTTATGCCTAAGGTGGTTTCTAGTGTGGCTTTAAACCAAACTATTCATTTGCCTACGTTTTTGCAGACCCTCAAAATAAAGGGGAAAAGATTTTGCACACTTTAGATGTACACAGGCAATTGCGTTATTATTTAAGCAGGACTAAGGATTTTAGGCAGTCTCAGCAGTTGTTTGTTTCTTTTGCTTTGAGTTCTCAGGGCAAGCCTGTGTCAAAACAAACTATTTCTAGGTGGATTGGCTTTTGCATTGCATTTTGTTATTCCCATCATGGCAAGGAGATTCCAGCTGGGATTAGGCCTCATTCCACTAGGGCTACTGCCACTTCAACAGCATTTCTAAGGGGTGGCAACTAAGGATATTTTGGAAGCAGCTACTTGGAGTTCAGTGCATACTTTCTCTAAGCATTATCACCTTCCTATCTACTCTAAGTCTAGGGCTGGTTTTGCCACAGCTGTTTTGCAAGGCATGTTGTCAGCTCCTACTTCTTTATAATTTGCCAGCCTCCCTTACCTCTGCTTTGGGATTCTACCCAATAGTCAGGACTGCAGCAATGGAAGACGAAGAACATAGTACAGTTTTGTACCTACCATAAATGTAGATGTTCGAGGATTCCATTGCTGCAGTCCAATTTACCCTCCCTCCTTCCCCTCTGTATTTAGGGGTGGTTGTGTAGGTGAGTTTACATGCTTATATTTTTGTATATATTGTTGTATATATTGTACATGTTTTTGGTGCAGGTTTTTTTGGGACTTGTCTTTTTAGGGTCTTCTGACATCTGGGGCAAGAAAAGACTGAGGATATGGCGTCGGTCATGCGCATTAGTACCCTGACGTACTGACGTCAGTCTAATGCGCCCTGACCGACGTCAGCCTTATACTCTGGTATTCGGGCCGACTGGACGCGGACTATACCCAATAGTCAGGACTGCAGCAATGGAATCCTCGAACATCTACATTTATGGTAGGTACAAAACTGTACTTTCCTTTTACCAGCATTTATGTCTGTTTTTAAAGCATTTGTTATTTAAGTATTTTCATATTTTCCATAGTCTTCATTTAAAAAGAATAAAGCAAATAAGGTGGTAGCCATGACAACTGCATGATGTTTTGTCATGGTCCCAGCAGAGCCAACTGATTTTTGTGAAAAGAAAGCACTTACAGAGGTAAATTACTTGCGGCATATTAATTCTTCTGAATAGCCTGATGAATATGTCTCTTGTGTCGGGGATGGAGCTTAAATATCCTGTGTATTTGTGTGTGTGTGCGTGTGTGTGTCTGTTTGGTGGGGGAGTTCTTTATACCCCTGAAATCAGTTAATATATTTTTTTGATGTTAGCTGGAAGATTATACTTTGGCTGCCAGTGTTTGTGGGTGAAAGGCGTACCTCTTATACGGTAAATCATATAGAAGACAAAATTAGATGTATTTAGCATTAAGAACTATCCAAGCTGTAGTCATCTTTCCTCATTCTTCTTCAAAACTTGTCTTTTGGGCATTGCATGTGAAATGTGTTTGTTGATCTATTTTGATTTTTCATAGGGACAGGGTGTCTCTGTGTACTAATCTTTCTTGTTTGCTCGGTCTGGTCAGTGAGTTGTCTCTTAATCAGTCTGTCCAGCTTCTTTCTTTGTTTCTTTCTCTGCAATCTGCTAGTGAGAAGGTTCACACCTTGGATTTACACAGACAGCTCAGGTATTAAGATACGAGAAAGGCTATCCACAAATCTGAACAGCTTTTTTTTTTTTTTTTTTTTAATACCAGAGCATTGGGTTTGGCACTTTCTAAATAAATCATCTCCTCCTGGTTTTCTAAAGCCATTTCTCTGTGTTGTTTTTTTCATGGGAAACAATTTTTTGCTTAATTTCGAAGCTCATAGTACAAGGGCAGTGGCTTCTTCTGGAGCTTTCTTCAAGGGTTTGGTTACTAGATCCATCCTTGAAGTTGCCACTTGGTCCTCTGTCCACACTTTAGCATAACTAAACATTACAAGTTAGATGTCATTTCCAGAGCCAGAGCAGGATTTGCCAGAGCTGTCCTTCATGAGTTTGTTGGGGACTCCTCTGTGCCTTCCTCTTCCCATTTTTTTCAGTAGCTTTGGTAATCATCCACATGTTATGAATACTGCATCAGTGAAAAAAAGGATGCAGTACAGTTGTTTTGAAATGCTACAAACACAACAGATGCCCTTTTCACTGTTGCAGTATTCAGTCTGTCCATCCTGCTCCCTTTTCTCGCGTTTTTTTGTTGGGAACACTTTGCTGGCTGACTTTCTCTTCTGTTTCCTTTTTCCCCTGGATGTGTATGTTCTCCTTCCTCCTGGGACACTTCAGTTCTGAGTATGAAGCATATGTATGTCACCTTTATGCCCTATGTTTGCACGGGGAGTATACTCCTGATGTACGATGCTAGGAGGATGTAAAGGCTTTGCTGTACCCGGCCAGATGTTAGGCTGTCCTTGGCAGGAGAGCCCACAAATTATGAATTCTGCAACAGTAAAAAGAAGGACATATATCTTAAGATTTTGCACAACTGTACTGTGTTTTTCATTTACTCAAGTTGCCTTTGTTGAAGTTTAAATTTGTTGCATTACATCAAAGTTTGTTTCTTTGATTGCTGTGGTCTCTTCTGAGTTTCATCGTGTAAGTGAATGGGTATGTTCTTTTCATGTACACTGTTAACCTGCAGAGTGTTGTTTTTTTTTTATTTTCCTGAAATCGGCAGACAGTGAGGTAAGGGAGTTTGTCCTTTTCCCCACTGTTGTGTGATCACAGAGTTTGTATATTTAAAGTGGTGGAGGTATGATGGCACATGGGAGCTTACGCACCTACAAAAATGTCAACTGCAGATGTTTTTTTATGTTTAAGGGTATTTGAAAGGTTTGATGGAACATGCTCGATTCAGTGGTTTGAAGATCATTGTAATTACTGTTAATGTATTCTGTTTCAATTTATCTATCTCTATATGCATATGTATATTTATATATATTTATTGATTTGTATCTACAGCTATATATTTATATATATGTCTGTGTGTGTGTATGTGTGTGTATATAGACACACACAGACAGACAGACATACACACCTGTTAACGTTGCAGTGGGCATGACTCAAAGTCTGTTAAGTTCAGTTTTGGTTGGAATTTTAATACAGTTGGTCAGGGTTTGCTATAGTGCATCCATTGGGTTACTCTTCACGGCAGTAGCCAGAGTAATATCAAATACTCCATTCTATATTTTCTTGAGCAGTATAGCTACATAATGTATTTATTTTTGTGTTCAAAGTGGACACATGGCTATAAATATTTAACTAGACAGACACAGATGCCTTCTTTTCTTCAAAGGAAGTTAACTGAGTCACTTCACATTCATTTCTGGCAGTTAGCTCAGAGGATTAAGGCTGTAAGCTGTTACCAAGATGCTTCATGTGGTTCAGAGTTTGAGTCCTTCAGCCTTCATTAACGTACTGTGAAAGCAAGTCACTTAATCAAACAGTACTTTGGGGAAATCAAGAACTTGACTAGTCTATGTACTGGTCTTGTGGACTGCATGCCTAGTAACTGTATATGAACCTATGATAATTTCTGAGGACAGCTCTTCAGTAGATTTTAAATAATCAGGGATTTTTCATGGTAATCTGGCAATCATAGTCTCTGTCAGAATATGGGTTTCAGTGCTTCCTTGTTACATATTCTGAGTCATTCTAAAATCCAAGAAATTTCTGAAGAATATTTTCCCATCCTGTTTGTTGATTTACTTGAATTTCCTGTATGCATTTATATTATGTCATTAGAACAGTCTTTTGTTTTCTTTAAGTACCATTTCAGGAAGTGTGAACTGTGACCGTTAACAGATCATAAAATGGAAGAAAAGAATCCCCCTTCATGTTGTGTCTCAGCAGTACACAAACTCTAGAACAATCTGAGCCTTCTTTTTAATAGAAATAAAATAGTGCTGCTGTCTTCCATTTTCTCATTTTGTGCTCTACATATGCTTTTTTTGTCTGTAACATATATTTATATTGCAGATATGAACAAAAGCTGGATTCGGTCTGTGTGACTAACCTTGGGGCCTGACAGATAGACTTTTTTTGTATCTAAAACCTTTATTGATAGATGGATGAGTGTAATTGTCAGCATAATCAACTTTAAAAAGTAACAGTGGTTAATGAAGTTACAGAGTTAAATTTTAGCCTTTATATTAATTTTGTGGAGAAGAGTTTACAAGCTTCAGGCCAATCTGGTTGGATGGAGCAATGCAGGGCCCTGTAAGTGAGCTCAGCTAACATGTATGTAACCAGTGACCACTGGTGAGCTTTCCATGTTTGTCCAGCTACTTCTGAGTCCTATTTGCAAAGATAAGTCTTTAAAAGATAATAATAATAAATACTTTGTGGTAAGGCTTTTGGGGAAACACTGCAGTTTGGTATTTTGTGGCATTTTCTTATCCTATAGTAGGTAACTGGTATTTTTTGTACCATGTGCTACGATCTGTGAAATGGCCATAAGGTAAGATGGAGTAGCAGCAGTCAGACAGAGTTAAATCTGGCTTTACCCATCTTAGAAAAGTATCTATATTATGCACAAGGTAGAGAGCATGCTTTAGTTTGACTGAAGCACTGTTGGCAGGCAGGTAGGCAGACACACACACACACGCACACGCACACATGCACACGCACACGCACGCACGCACACGCACACACACACACACGCACACACGCACACACACACACACGTATTTATGCCTACAAGAGGGTATTACATATACACTACAGTCCACAAAAAGTGCTAATGAACTGAAACCATTTAAAAACAACAGGGATAAGCATAAATAAGGCATTTATCAGTGTATATCACTGTGCTCCCTTTAGCAGTAACCTGTGTTTACTAGTAAGGCATGACAGTTAAGTAGTATTTTGATGAATTAATAGGCAACATGTTTGGGAATTTGTAAGGTGCCATTTTTAGTGCTGTTAACGTGTGTTAAGTAGCTTACTGCTGAGAATGGTCTCTGCAGTGGGTAAAGGATGTTTGATTTAATTAGTTAATGAAATATTTGGCATAATATGTAACCTACTGACTATCATACCTCTCAACCTCTCAGTGCAAGAAATCTGGACAAAATGGAGAGACAAAGGCCCAAAAATAGGGACATATTTTAAATATTACTCTTATAAGTTTAGAAAGTTGCTTGAGTAACAGGATTTGTTTTAACATACATTTCTGAAGGATTTGAAGTGTGAAACTCAAATGTATGCCATTATTTAGTCACTTCAGTCCTCAAGGCACCCCAGTAATTTGTGAGAAAAACACAGATTTTATGAGGAACAGACCAAAAATATGAGCCAAAAATCTGGACATTCTGCGAAAATCTGTACATTTGGGCGGTATGCTGGCTATCATACCCTCAAAAAACACATGCAGGCATATTTATTACTTCAGCAGAGAAATAGAGAACCTCGTAGGAAGTTAGCATAATGGTTAAGGTGTTTACTTTACAAACAAGGATAGTATGTAAAAAACGTGAAAACCACATCTGAGAAGATGTGGTACAAAATGGATTTCGCCATTTATGTGCAGGCACGCATGGTCCACATTTCTTGAACACGCCATGCATACAAGGATGGTAGGTGTCACTTTGTCACTGTATGTGGTTACAGCATAGTGCAACAGCAGATAACAAAACACAGGAGAGACAATTTCAGTCCTAAGGAGAGTGACACTCTTACAGATGCCCTAAGGACATGTGGAAATGCTTTTTTGGAAAAGAGGCCAAAACAGGTAAAGAGAGCTAAGGGATTGAATCATGTAGTGACTGACATTAATGCAGTAGGAAGAAGGAACGACACCCTGGTACAGTGCAGGAAAAGAACCAGTGATACGTGACCGGACAAAGGCTGATCAGAATGCAACTGCCCATAGCAACTCTGTTGGTGGCCCTTCCTCTCTCCAGCCTTTAACACTGGATAAGGAGTACCTTCTCTTTATATGGGGGTGATAACCTTGATGCAAATGAAATTACTGTAGGAATCATTTGAGGTAGTGTTGACATCAATATCTTCAGATCCCTGCAACAACCACTGTCAGACAGTATGGATGGTTAATGTGCATTTTACTGCATTATTCAAAAATATATTTGATAAAACACATGCATATGTCTCTCTTACATGTTTCAGCATCAGCTATGCCATCAGTGCTAGATGCACAAAAAACCTGCATGTAATGCATAGTAATGTTTTGTCATCCCACCTGTATGTGCAAATAATTTTATCTAATGCCGCTCACGTTAACCACATATTCACATGTTTTTTCACAGGATCAACACTATAACCAAACTCATCCTGTGCCTTATCTCATCAGGTTAATGTTTTCAGTAGGATGTGTGTCTGTGATGATGCCATAACTGTCATTGTAATGACACAGCCTGAAGACAGTGGCACACAGTTGCAAAGTATACTAGTAGGGCCCCCCCTATACCACAGTAAGTGGACACCATGCAGGTCAACACCTGCTTCTTTTACACGGTCTGAACCCCTTATTGAAGAGACTACCCTTTCAGAGTCAGCAGTACCTTTTGTCACACCTAAATACAGAGGTGCTAGGTGAAGACTTTTGCCACATTTAGCTCTAGCTCCACAGACATGGTTCAAGCCCAGGCTACTGCCACTGACAATCAGGTAGCCATGGTTGGAGTACTGCAAGGCATGTGTGTGGAATTTTACCAGTAGATAGGATAGGAATGACTGAGGCCAGGAACAATGCCATGATGATTCTCAGGCACAGTATGGTTGCACACACAACATCCATGTCAGCTTCCATGTGCACATGCATAAAGATTTGACAGACATACATTGGGCATGTGTCTAGGAAACTGTCTGCATGTGAGATGAACAAGTATGCCGCATGTTATGTGCATATCTAGGAGGTGCTGCAGGCATTCAAGTGAATTCTCAAAAAATAAGACATCTAAGCCTCATCAGACTTCCACAGCACATGGAAGAACCTTTCAGTTAAAGTTTATGTCCAGCTGCATACTTAAGTCAATGTTAAGAAGATTCTCTACATGCAGTAGGTCACAACATTTAAGCAACTCAGCATCAAGCCCATATGCCAGCATCTGCACTCAATACATGGAAACATTACCCATATTATCATTCAGGGCACATCGTGCATGACCCTTTTCAAGTCTAACTTACAGTTTTTAAATCAGTAAGAGGAAAACAGTATTTACCCAACAGTCCATTTATTCACTTGGCTAGTACAGCAGTACTTAGATGAATCTGAAAAACACAAAACAGAGATTACCAAAGGGAGATAAAAAGATATTGATAAAACAAATTCTTCTAATGCAAGTAGTCTGTGTTCCTTAACAGTCAGCATAGTTTTTTCTAGACATTGCAGATCAAAATAACAGCATAGCCTTAAGCATGTGTCACAACACCTGCTTTTCAGCACTCAGTCCCTCCCTGTAAGTAGCACATGGGACACTTACCCCTTAACACTGTACACTGATGGTTGATGGTGTTGTTATGAAAAACAATACTTCTGTTGTTGAAAAATAAGAAATGTCTGATGTACAGTGTAAGCTGACTGTGCACCATAGCCCACATGTAACACTGCATGCATCAAGTATTATTGGCGTAACTGTTTTTATTTCAGTGTTACTAAGTGAATGTTATGGCCCATAGTTGTGTACTAGATGCCACCTCTTTGCCTGTGCAGCTGTCTACCATACCCGAGCCTGCTGGAGGGGTTGCCATGCTACTGTTGTCAGCTGGCTACCTTCACCATCATCACTGGTGGGAGGAATGATAGAAGCAGCTGCAATACCACTATTGATCAGTGGCTGTGACAGTTGTGCACTGGACTGACACTTAGTCATGTAGTACAGAATGCACCAGGCAGTAAGCATCCTGCATGCAGTAGCAGGTTCATACTGAAGGGCACCCCTAGACTTGTTCAGATAACAGAAATGAGCTTTCAGCAGTCAAAATATTTGCTCAATGGCTGTCCTTGTCTGGGACAGGGCAGTATTGGAGCTCTCCTCAGCAGCTCCCTAGGGGTTACAGACTGGTGTCATGAGCCAAGGTTTAAGTGGGTAGCCTGTGTCACCTGAAAAACAAAACTGGGAAGGGGACACATAACATGAAAGAGGGGAGATTACTCAGTAGTGTCTATACCACTATATAGATACTGAAAATTAAAATGCTTTTGCAGTTACCAGCTTGGTGCCCAAGAGAACTGTTACCATACAAAAAAATTAATAGAGTAAGTTTCTGAGTCAGATGTGGGAATCATTATCACTGCAAGGATGTTGGTCCAACACAGTGATGCACTGCAATGTGTCACTCACTACACGGCAGCTGATGCAATGTAGCCCTTGTTGTTCCAGTACATCTCCCTTCTTGGCCCAGATAGGGCCCTGATGGCAACATGTTTGCAATCTACTGCACCATGCAGCTCAGGAATGCATGTCCTCCAGTAGGTGGCACACATGCTACTGGAGCAGTCCTGTGGTTACGCTGAGAAATAGCTGTACTTATTCATGTGTGCCAAGAGTATGTCAAGGAACTGCTGAAGTATCCTCAAGACAAATGTCTGTGAGATACCCATCATGTCCCCTTTTTGTCTCTGGAAGGTCCCCCTGTGTCTAGTGTAGTGAGGTCTATACATACCTTGGTATCTACATGTATAAGAAGGCCATTTATCCCATTATCCCTCTCTGTGGGCCGACAAACACACAAAAGCCTATACTCTGTCCCTGTCTACCCTAAATCTATCCAGGATTTCTTGATCAGCAAAGTTTACATGGGTCAGTCTTTACCTGTATCTCATTCTTCTTGGTTGGTTAATGCTGCTGGGTACACCTGAATTTCACATTTTTGAGATGAGCTTCAAACAAAAAGTAGCTAAGCTGGCAGCAATGGCAAGCATCTTTGCAGATGTGAATGAGAAAGAAAATGTATAACTTCACTTTTTATATAATTTTCGTGCATGCTGCAAATACACTTGAAAAAAGAAACTATGAGTCACACAGGCAGGAAGAGCTCCTAATTTACATAAGATAGTCACATATTTCTTTACATATTCCTCATTTAACTATCATTATACTTTCATTTACATACTACTCCCTTAGATTTGTTCGAGATCTGCTTCTACGTGCATGTGGTGTCTCTGAATTGCACCTTAGCTACAATTGGGTGCAACCAAAGCAGGAACTTTAGTCCGAAGGAAAGAAAATCAAATAAAGGAACTCTTGTGTTCAGACAGTTTGTATAAGCTAAATCTATGTATCAAGTTTCAGGTCTGCTTCAAGAGTAGTCACCAGTAACCAGGAGGCCCTGGCCTGAGACACCTGCCAATACTTGTAAACTACCAGCTGATGACCTTTGTATTCATGTCACTCCTTGCAGGTTGATATTTGGCCTGGATACATTGCTTTCCTTGGAGTTTGGGAGCTGGTATAATGGTTAAGGTTTTCATCTCAACTTTGGTCACTGTGCAATAGTCTGCAAACTGATTGCCTAGTATTCAGTTATAACCTATGCCCATGAGGAGTACACAGGAGAGGTTGCAGAGCAGTGTTATGCTGCAAGATTTGCCAGAGTTATTAAAGTGGCATCTTTCTTTGGAAGCTTTAAAGTGGTACAGAAGATCACATCTGTTATTTCATATTTGTCTCCAAATGTGAATTGCTAGATCTGTTATAGCTGAGGCATCACTTGACATAATACAGTGGCTACCTTGGTTTCATTTTTTGCCACTGCTGCCATCTTATATATGTACTGTTTTAGTAGAGAAATCTTATAACCAGATGTCCATCCCCAGATGTCTGATATTGTTTCTTCTACAGTGGCAGAGTTTGATTATGAGTTATTTCAAGGAATATTTTAGCTTTCTTGAAGATCGAACATTAAATACCCTCTTTAAGCTGTCTGCCTCACAGATTACCAAGAAGAGATAAGGTGATAATCTTCTCCATCCCATTTTTTATTTCTGAGGAGTAAGTTAAAGATAATTTTGCTTATAAATTTCAACAGACTTTATTCAGTTTTTTTTTTCTTTTGTATCAAATTCAGACACAATATTAAAACATGTTAATCAGCATTGCTGTAATTTCTACAAAGCCCCACAATACGTTCAACTCAGTTTGAGTCCATGTTAAGTATGGTGTTCACAAATTAAGAAACATTTATGGGGAGCAAATGTCATATCCATAGTTTCAACTTTGGCACAAAGGGAAGGTATGTTCAAGAAGGCATTATAGCTAAGTTGCCTTAAATCTAGTTTAAGAAATGCAAGAATTTATCTGAGACCACAGATGAGGAAACTTTTTGCAAGGTGGTGGAATTTTTAAAGAAAATCTTCAAGAGAAGAGAAAAGACTTGATAAATAAGTATCATTTTTAAGCAGCATATTCTTACCCTTTATCCAGTGCTTGACAGTAAAAAACGTACCCAAGCAGTACTTACAGATGTCAATATATCTCACATGCACCTATATTACTAATGGGAATATCAGTAAGACAGTTATAAATGTTCATTTATTGTGTTAGTTTGAATAGTTATATGCAAGTTAGACCATATAGTTTGAGCAGTTTTACATATCAAAAAATAAGCAAAACATTGTTGGTGACATTATCACCACATAAGTGGAATAGCCAACTGAATCATTTTTATTTCCAAGTACAGGGAGTCAGGTAAGCATTATGTAGTCACGTAAATTGTTGATATATAAATTTGGTAAGTGGTAAGCATTTGTATGTTATTA
Organism: Protopterus annectens; assembly: GCF_019279795.1. Taxonomy (NCBI): domain Eukaryota; kingdom Metazoa; phylum Chordata; order Ceratodontiformes; family Protopteridae; genus Protopterus; species Protopterus annectens. The sequence goes on from NC_056745.1 coordinate 520,891,877, forward strand.
GCCAAATTTCCCTGCAATTAGATTTGATGTTGATCTTCTTAAGTAGTGATGACCAGTTGTTAGAAGAGTGCATTAAAATATTGATGAATTAAAGACTGAGTTATAAAGGAAGGAGAAGTAATGTTTATTTTTGGTGTACAAAAGCCATGAAAATGTTAGTTTATTGTTGTTCATCTCAAAGAGTGGAAAAATGTGGCATCTGGCTTTCTAACATAAATTGGGTGGGGAATGGCCATTATTTTGCGGTTCCAAAGATGAGCAAGACCAGAAGATAAGGCCAACTTTTTGTCAGCTAACGGATTAACAAAGAGTTTATCTATTTAACTTAGGAATATCAGAATGATAAAGAGGTATATAATCCATTGTTATGCTGGGAATACCCTCCAGAGGTAGGTAGAAAATAAATTATTTAAATTGCCCCATTTTAGAGACAAATTTCTAAACATATAAAATGAAAAGTTTGATAAAACTTTTAAAGAACTACATTTTAGAAATATACTCAGAATTTTACCAAGGAAATGATAAAGCTCTGGGCTAATTCCTTGGTCAACAGCATTTGATTTAACAGCAGTAATCCAAACGGAGGTGATGTCAGGAATGGTAATTATATCTCATGTAATAATAAGAAGTTTTACCATTCTTGAAATCGTACGGAAAAGGAGAAAACTTGGGATCTTCAGATCTCTTTACTCTTTTGGATCAGACAGTATCTTCAGCTTTAATCTAGATTTGTATTTGAAAGTGGAGATTACTTTGCTAATGGAGTCAAAGTATTGCCCTAGGATGCAGGAAGTATAGTTATTGCTAAAATATCTTTATAATGGTACTATTGCAAGTAAAATGCATTTAAACCTGTTCCAGTTCTACAGATCTATCCTGATTTTATCTAAGACTGAGTTATAAATTACCCATGTGAGTGAGTGTTTGTCAGGAGTAATATTTAACTCTTATGTATTTAAATTTGTTCATTGACATATTTATACAGTTAAGGAGTGATGAGTTTGAAACACTAATTTAAGAAGTCAATAGAAAGAGGATCAATGTGTCAAGATTTTCTTTTACTGTATTCATTACTGACTGGTAAATGTTATGGAATAGATAGATAGATCCCAATGGGTTTTAGGCATATAACAGAGCATCAACTGCAAACAAAGTGGTATTAACTTAGGCATTAAATAATTTAACCCTTGTCAAAGCAAGATTATGAAGATTGTTTGAAAAAGAAAAAGATTTGGGTGATAAAATTAATAAATACAGTGACTACAGTGACTGAGGTAACCCTGTCATGCACCTTTAAAGATTTTTGTAGGCAATGAGGTTTTACCATTGATTGTAATTCAGATGATAGCTGAATCATACAGGAATTTGATGGCCAGCATAAAATTATTCAGAAATAAGATTTATTTAATGCTTTAAATAGAAAAGGTGTGTGATTGTGGCCGGTTGCTGTACTTGCAGCTAATGCAAACATTTTACTGTGTGAGAGTTATAGAATAAGAACAATTTTAAGATAATATTGTTATCCTGAGTCTGTTATGATTCCCTGAATCATGACTGAAAGTGAAATATGATGTAATTGGAACTGAAAAGGAATCTTCTAGCTAACAACATGGAGATGATTTTTATAGAAATAGTGATAATGTTTGATTAATAAAAGATCTGCCCTACTTTTAAAAATAAAAATTCTTATTGATTAATTCTTAACATGTATGCCTCAATACGGTTTAAGAATAACAACATTGTCATTGATTGATTCAAGTACTTATCATTTATGCCATTATTTTAATATAGTTGTAGATCTTGTGGAGAATCTTAGCAGTTTGCTGTGTGAATATTTTATAAAAAGCTGCACGAAACGTGTTTAGACTATGAGCCTTATCTGTTTTGAACTGCAAGACCTGCTCCTCAATTTCTTGCACAGAAGAGCCAGAATCTTATTTTGACATATTTTGTTCATGGATTAAAAACTGATCAATATTCACTGAATTTATATTTGGGCCAGCAGTGCACAAATCACTTTATATATGCAGTAGAAAAAAATTAAGAGCATCATCTGATTGTGTATAAATAATTTTATTGTAAGAAATATTATTAGGTCTAGGATCTAATTTCTGCAGATTAGTGGAATGTTTCAAAGGAATCAAATCTAATTCAGAGCACAGTGCATGGATTTCCATTCCAATAATAGTAATTCTGAAACCTGACGCAATTTTAGTTCATACTGTTTATTGACCAGTATTGCAAATATTTCCAAGTGGCAGTTGTGTTATTGCTTCATATCTAATTTAGAAATGTGATTTTTGTTTTTCACGGTTGATGATTGGCTTCAAATAACTACAGTTATATAAGGGGCTGTACTGATACTGTCGTGTGGTACATAAGCAAGGGGGCATTTGTTTTCACCTTCTCTGCAAATTGGCCATGCAGACTTTGAAAGAATGACCCTAAGGACCACTTACATCCCATCTCAAAGGAATATTCTGGTGGACCAGTTAAACAGGACTGTGGTGATATGAGGTAGTGCTGGCTATGCCAGAGAGAGTAGGGCAGTGCATGTGTAACACATGCCAGCATAGCTAGTTGGAGTTTTGTAAAGAATTGTATGTCATTTTGTATCAGATTGTACTGTTGTAACCAAGGAAATGTCTGTATGTTAACAGAGGATGCTGAAAGAGAAGGGGTTAAGCTCAGCTAAGCTTACCTTAAGAGAAATAGTAAGAAATTAAATTACTTGGTTTAGGCCATAAAGATTTTATCTCACAGGCCTGAATGGAGCCAGAGATGCAATGTCTGGGAAAGGCCTTGGCTCTTATTGTCCTTAGTGATAAACTAACTGTTACCCTGTGGTGCCAGAGAATGACTGGTTAGTCTCTACAAGAAGGATGAAAGTATTGGAATTGTTTTACAGTCTCCAGATGCCTTAGCAAAGCTCTAAGTGTGTATTGTGACACATCTGTGCTAGATTCTGCTTCAACTTCTAGTATGAGATAGTGTGAGAACCGCAGAGTTAGGTGACCAGATGTGATATCATTCTTTGCCAGCACTGAAATTATATTAGACATTAGTGAGAGATGTGATAGTGACACTCAGCACTCTGTTTTTGGGAAATTGACTACAAAGACCACTCCCCCGTTTCATCTTGTCTTTCTTTAGCCAGTAAGTAGGGAACAGTGAGATTAGTTAAATATTGTTTTTCTGTATCTGTCTGAATCTTTCCAGCTGCATTGTTTTTATATTTCCGGTGAATTGAAACTCTGGTGTTTATTGTAAGTAGATATTCAGTATTTTCATGTTTTTTATTTTATTATTTATTATTAAAAATATCTATACCTTTCATTGTGACTGGTCTTTTAGAAAATAGTTTGATCTTTGAGAGTAATTGCATATGTGTGGTGGCACTATTGGCTTCATGCTTCTGAAAGTCTTGCTGTTTGGTTAACATTACCATTTGTGTAAGTATTAATTTTACTAAGATTAATTATTTACCCTTTAAAGTAGCTGTCTGGTGGCAATGAATCTACCTTATAGTCTTGGTAGAAGTGGTATAGCTGGTAAATCTGTGCCAGCCTTTACCAGGTGTGCGTGTATGTGAAAATCAAATCTTAAAGAGTTTGTGTCAGCTACTTAGAACACAGTGCACTGGTTTCTATAGAGGAAAAAGGTGAAGTCTTATTTGGGGCGTGGAGAGTGAAACTCAGCCCCAGGTCTAGAGTGTGCTTCTTGTGTGCTGTTAGGGGAAATTGTGCTTGGTGCAGACAGTTGCATCTTTGCATCTGAAACGTCACATATTGGTGAGCAGTGGTGTGGATATTAATTGAACTTCTGTAGCCTGTAAGCAGTTGTCACTAAAGGTGTGTGTCCTCTCAGCAGCCACAAGGTAAACATACAGAATTTCACTTTTCACAACAGATTTATTTATTTTTGTTAGTTTACTCGGGGAAAGCAGGCAAATATGTCGGCAGAGGATTATGGCAAGCTGACAGTGACCCAGTTGGCTAAGGTGTGAAAATCCAAAAGGACTGGTGCATGCCAACCTGAGTAAACAGGAAATGATTTCAGCCTTAATTACAGCTGCAGCATGAACCAGCAGCCAGGAAGACAACCAGTCTGGTGATGGGGATGTGCAGCCCTAGTTCACCTTTCCCTCAGAGGATTTAAAAACCCGTCTGGCATTAAAAAGACGTGAACCGGAGGCCAAACATTTGGAATTAGAGTTGGCAGAGAGACTGCTGCATTTGGAGGCTGAAGAAAATGAGAAACTGTGGCTTTTGGAGGCCAAAGAAAATTAGAGACTGCGATGTTTGGAGGCTGAAGAAAATGAGAAAAGCAGAGTCAACATGAGTGGGACATGCTGACTCTTCGACAGGAATATGGAGGTAATGGGGAAGGGAATAACTGAATCCCAGAAGCAACAAGGGTCAGTAAATTTCTTCCACGCTATAAAGAAGGTGATAATTTTGATAGTTTTATTCATATATTTGAAAAAGTATGTAGACGTTATGATGTTGATCAAGGGCTCTGGGTGCAGTTCCTGACCCCCTTATTCCATGGTAAATTTGTAACTGCTGTTTCTAAATGTTCTGATATTGATTGTTTAAATTATAGCAAGGTTAAACAGTGTTTATTGGAATGTTTTAAGTTCACATGAAGCTTACTGAAAAACAATTTCATGAGCATAGACTTAAGGCAGGTGCAAGTGTATTGATTATATTACTGTGCTAAGCACTTATTTTCATAGGTCGGTGAGTAGGTGTCAGGTTACCACTTTTGAAAGGTTAGCAGACTTTTTGGTGAGGGAACAGGCCCTTAGCTCTTTGCCTGAGGACATGAGAATCTAGTTAGCAGACCTGTAGTGTAACTCTGCAGATGAGCTGGGGAGAAAAGGGGATCTCTGCTTAGCAAACAGGGCATCACTGCACAAGAAGGGGCTACCCAGTGCTGCACATGGATATAAGGGAATCTACGGTGGGCAGCCTAAAGCACCTCAGCAGAGTCTAGCAATAACAGGAGATGCCACTAGTTCAGGTACAGTACATGGGCCAGGATCAATGTTTAGATGTTTTAAATGTAACCAGGACCATGTAGCATACAAATATCCACTGAAGCAAGGTGAGGAAAAAAGTTGGGGAAGCCAGCAAGTGGGAATAACAGTATGCCAGTGGTAAATTGTCTGGAGACAGCAGGGGTACCAAACTATCACTGGAGTTTGTATCCTGTCTTAGTTGGTGGAAAACAGGCCACTGCTAAGAGTAAGACACAGCCTCTGACATAACCATTGTGAAGCCTGCAGTGGTTAAAAAGGAGCAGTACTTGCTTGGGCAGTCCACTCCAGTCAGAGCTTTAGGAGGGACCACCCCAAATTCCAAATCCCTTTGACAAAGGTTCACCTTGACTGGGAGGGTGGAAAAGGAAGCAAGCAAATAGGTGTGTTTGAGGTCTTGTGTGTATGCAGTTACATGCAGTCAGGCTTGGAGACAGGCATGTGGGTCTGGTAGCCTGAGGGAGACCCAGACAGACCCCACACCTGAAGCTGGGATGGTGATATGGCTACTTCAGGGAGGTGCTGTCCTGTAGCAGTGAGCCTGATAGTGAGACACAACTGCTGATAGGTACTGATTTTTCCCTTGGACAGAGTGACTGTAAGGGCAGAGGTGAATGGTAGTACAAAGGCTGACTGTGAGGCACCTCTGTCAGAGGATACCAGACTTCCTGTGGAAGAGGAGCTGAGAAGGGTCACAAAGGTAGAGTTAAGACAGGCTCAGCTCTCGGACCCTACATTCTGAGGCTTGAGGAAGGTAGCTAAGGAGGCACCTGATTCTTAAGGAAAAGGGGAGTCTGTATACTAGAACAAAGGGTTATTGTATAGAGGGTGAACCCCTGGGAGAGGGGAGGAAGGTGAAGTAATACAGCAGTTGGTAGTGCCTAGAGCCTACCATCTGACACTTCTAGCCATACCCCATGATATTTCTTTGTAGGTCATATGGACATAAAGTATACCAAGAGACATATTATGCAGAACTTTTATTAGGCTGAGATTGCAAGCGATATAACAGGGTAATGCAGGACCTTTGAGCAGTTCCAAAAAGTAGGCAAGGCAGGAGACAAGGTCAAAGCTCATTTGATGCCTTTGCCTGTGATTGAGGAGCCATTTCAGAGGGTAGCTTTCGATATTGTGGGGCCTGTGAATACCTCAAATTCCACAGGGCAGAAATGTATCCTAGTGGTAGTAGATCATGCTACTAGAAACCCTGGGATGGTGTGCTATCCTCCATCGAGGCAGATAAGGTGGCAAATACTTTGTTAGAGATTTTCAGCAAGGTAGGTTTTCCCGAGAGAAATACTGACTGAAAGAGGTGCCAATTTTATGTCAGACCTGCTGGCTTGTCTGTGGGAGTGCTGTGGGGTGAAGCACCTAAAGACCACCACATACCACCGTCAGACTAATGGTCTTGTGGAGGTTAAACTCTACACTAGAGACCATGCTAAGGGCATTTGCAGACTAGTTTAAGAGAGAGTGGGACAAATATTTGCCCCATCTGCTGTTTGCATATCAAGAGGTACACCAGGAATACACAGGTTTTTCACCCTTTGAGTTACTGTATGGGCATAGGGTGAGGGGGCCCTTGGATTTGATTTGTGATGAGTGGGAGTGGGTTAAACTCTACACTAGAGACCATGCTAAGGGCATTTACAGAGCAGTTTAAGAGAGAGTGGGACAAATATTTGCCCCATTTGCTGTTTGCATATCAAGAGGTACACCAGGAATCCACAGGTTTTTCACCCTTTGAGTTACTGTATGGGCATAGGGTGAGGGGGGCCCTTGGATTTGATTTGTGATGAGTGGGAGGGTGTGTGTGAATCCCACAAGGAGTCTTTTGTGGCATATGTCCTAAACCTCAGTAGGGAGCTCATGGGCCTGGCCCAGGAAAACCTGGCAGGAACCTAGCAGCAGAAAAGGTCTGGATTGACATGAATCAAACCCATGAGTGTGCTGTGGAACAGCAGGTTATGGTGCTCATCTCTGTTAGACACAATACACTGGAGGCAGCTTGGGAAGGACCCTTCAAAGTGGTAAGGAAGGCCAGTAATGTTAACTACATGGTAGAACTGCTAGGCAAGTGGCAGGGGCACAAACTGTACCATGTTAACATGATGAAGCCTTACCATGATAGGGAGTCCCTTGTGCTGAGTATTTGTAGTGGGTGGCAAGAAGAGTCTGAGGTGGATCTGGTGACAGATCTCCTCAGGGAGGCTCAGACTAACACCTCAATGGAAGGGGTAGCAATGTCCCAACTGCTATCCCCTACCCAAGTTTGAGAATTCAAGCAGTGATGCAGGAGTTTGGGGACATGTTCACTGGGAAACCTGGATGGGTCCACCTAGTGCAGCACCACAGTGGGGTCAGCAATGCCAATGCAGATCAGTTGTCAACACAGGGTATGGGTTAATGTATTCCCAGACAGGCTCATTCATCTCAAGCAATGCTTCTCCAGGTCTCCTTGAGAAACTAGCTTGAGTCTTCAAAGGGGGGGAGAGATGTGATGTAGTGCCAGCTATGCCAGAGAGAGAGTAGGGCAGTGCATGTATAACTAGTACTTTTTCTCTCTCTTGCACTTCAAATAGCTTAATCGCTTTGCACTTCAACAGGTTTTGTAGCATACCTAAGTGCCATCAGCACTAGTTGTTCTTCACGGAAATAGCTTCAGTACTTAGTAGTTATGACCCCCCTCTTGGCATGATTAAAGAGCATTTCCCTGTGTTTTCTGCTATTAATCTGGTGCACTTGGGCATTCTGAGGCAGTGTAGCAACTGCTTCATGTACACAGACAATCCTCTCCTCTTACCTCCCAACACTCTGACTTGTGAGAGATGCACTTATATCACCAAATTGGAAGCTATGTACTTTCCAGCCAAGACCGGACTAGCTGCTCAAGAGAAGGTCAACACCTGCACCACACCACATGGAACACATAGCCCTCCAGAACACCCACCATCACAGCTCTTACATAAAACCACAAACCACACACCCTCCTTTGCCGAGGCTCTCAATAGAAATTTACTGAAACAGCAGAGACCCCCAAGACAGAAACGCACTTGACCACCACAACACAGCACAAACCACAGGACACATAGCTTAACAATACAGTGTGCCCCTCAACCTAAGCCCCTAAGGCTAAACACCTTGCCCAATACACTAGTCATAGGTGAATTAATAGTGAGGCACACAGATGTCCCACTCACTAGGTTGAATAAGGAGTAGGTAACAGTCCGCTGTCTATTAGGTGCCAGAATCCGACACGTAACACATGCACTCAGGTCACTCCACAACAAGTACAAGTGTGACCCTGTCATTGTCCATGTGGGTGTGAATGACCTGAGATGCACCTCATTGGACTGCATGAAAAGAGACATAGTAGAGTTCTTGGATTATATGGCCTAGGCAAGTATGACACTAGCCCTGAGCAGTATCCTACCATCACCCAGAATGATATCGCAGTACAAACAAAAAATTATTGACTTCAACATTAGGCTAGGTTTCTGGTGTCATTCTAAGGGGCTCCAGTATCTGTTTGCTTGGGATGACATGACTGACATACCTCGATGCTTTGTCAGAGCTGGCCTGCTTCCATCACCTCTGGGTTTCCAGGTACTGGCTAAGGGTCTTGATACCCCTATAGTGCCTTTTTTAGGTATTGTTCCAAAGACAAAATTACCACTGTAACAGCTATAAATAGATGCAATCTGAGGGTCATGCTGCTCAGTGCTAAAAGTCTGAATCTCAAGATGCACTCGCTTGGAGCACTACACAAAATGGAGAACATCGACATTTGTGGTGTAACAGATGCCTGGTTTAAACTGGCAGAAAACACCCCTGCACTGCCAGGCTATAACTCATTCCACACCTTTTGGCCCCGAAACATGGACTGAACTCCAAAGGCAGCGGTGTTTCTATAGTCATAAAGGATATGCACATCTCCATACTAGTAGCCCAGTATAACACATCTGAGATACTTCAGGTACAACTAACATTGGGTAAGACGGCAATCCAGGTCATAGCCTGCTATAGGTCCCCAATCATGTCCCTAGACTCTCACTCCATGTTCCTAAGCACCCTGTAGAGTACAACTTCCCTTTTGGTATGTACCTTACAAGACATCTACAACAACTGGAAAGGCTGCAGAAATACCTCACAAAGAGGATTACTGACCTCAAACAGATGCCCTACATGGACCGTCTAAAAAAACTCCAGCTTTACTCCTTCGCATATCGCCTACTCAGAGGTGATCTCTGCCTAACATACAAAGCTATGTCAAACCCAGAGCTGTTGGATATGCTCCACTTAAAGAAATCCCAATCCCTCCGAGCTACACGCTCTAGGGACCTAAACCTTGTCACCCAATAAACAGAACATGCCGGAGGGATAGATTCCTGTCCCAGAGACTTCCCATACTCTGGAATAAACTACCTATCTATGTCAAACAAAGCTTCTCCTCATTAGCTCTCTTCAAGAAAAATCTTGATGATTGGATGGGAAATAGGAACTTCACCCCAGGGATCACCTCTGTGGCTCTGCTCGACAGTGGCACAGGAAAATAATTTTCTTGGGTGGCAAAAGCCAGGGTACCTTTTTGGCTGGGTTTGTATAGGCCCCAGGGCCGATAGCCTAGTACCTACCTATGAACCTATGGAATCTATCAAGGTCCAACCCAGCACTCTCATACTAGGAGACTTCAACTACCCCTCCATCAACTGGGAAACTACTCAAGCACCAATACACTGGCCCAACGCTTCCTGAAATTCATCAGTTCCAATGACCTGGACTACCTCATTCAAGCCCCCACCAGAGGAAGCAACATCTTTGACCTGGTTATTACTAACACGGGCAACCGTTGTTCTACACCAATAGTCAATCCCTCCCTGGTCAGATCTGACCATAAACTAATCACCATTGAAATCCACATCTCACCCACACCCGCCGCCAAGGTAACCACCTTGAAAGACTTCTACAAAGCTGACTTTGGGCTCCTAAAAACAGAAGTGGCTAACTTCACAGCACCCATGCCAATGGAAAATAGCTGCATGACTGCAGAATCATACACCAGTGCACTGTACAAATATGTACATAAATGCATGGAACTGGTCATACCCAACAGAACCAGGACCCTGCCTCCAAAAAATGGAAGCCAGTGTGGTGGTCCCTGCCATTAATAAACTCTACAACAGAAGGAAGAAACTGTTTCAGAAAAAGACGAAGTCCCAAGACTGAAAAAACTCCCTTATTAGACTCAACAAAAAGTTGAGATCCCTCATCAAATCCTCCAAAGCCAGGTGTGATGGCAGAATTGTGGCAGACACTAAAAACAATCACAAAACCTTCTATAGTTATATCAAGAACGTCCATGGCAATACCCAGATTTGCACTGAGTTACTGCACAATGGTTCCTCCAGTACTGAGCCAATAGATATTGCCAACATACTGGCTGACATATTCACTGCTAACTTTACCCCCCCCCCCCCCCCAAGGACCAATCACAATACCGGAAGAATGCCAGGCACCCAGCATTACTACAGCACAGGTTAAAGCTGCATTGTCCAAGGCCAAGAATACAACTTCAATGGGACCCAATAATATCCCTGGCTGTGTTCTACATGAATTACAAAGCGAACTGGCACCACATCTGCGTCCCCTGTTCAGTCACTGTCTCACCTCAGGCTTTGTCCCCTACCGAATGGCATACTGCTACAGTCATCCCTCTCCATAAAGGGGGAGTGACTACAAACCCTGGGAATTATCACCACTTTAGCCTGATGAGTCTGATATGTAAAGCTATGAAGCACATCATCATCAACCTGATTAACAAAGATATAGAAAATCTCCAAACTCTAGACCCACGCAGTTTGGCTTTGTGAAAGGGAGATCATGGCTGCTCAACCTGGTTGACTTCTTTGAGTCACCAGGGCTGTGGATGAAGGTAAGGCAGTGCATACAGCCTACCTCGATCTGGCCAAGGCCTTTGATACCAGTTCTCACTTGGGAATTATTGATAAATTCACCAAACTAGGCATCAACCCCTATATCACTAGGCTGGTTGCAAACTGGCTCACAGATGGAACATACAGTGTGAAAGTAGCGGACTCCTAGTCAGACTGCCAACCAGTTGTGAGTGGAGTCCCACAGGAATCGGTCCTGGGTTCTCTCCTGTTTGGCATCGACTTCTCAGAAGTCCAGGCCAACACAAAGGGACTCTGGCTGACCAAGTTCCCAGATGACTGCAAGCTGGGAGCCATTATTAACTCCCAAGGAATGCAGACATCCTGCAGAATGGCCTCATTGAGACCAATGACTGGTGTTGAAACCATAGCCTTAAGCTTGCCAAAAAATGCGTCATCATTCCCCTTGGTAAAAACTCAGATGTTCATCATGCATACAGCTGCAGTCATAACAGATGGGTTATCCTGCCGTCTGGCGGGTCCTCGGTCAGCCGAACTCCAAAGTCTAGGTCCGGCGTCGGTTGTCGTCACTTTTTCCCTGATGTCAGTGCGGCAGGGGTATAAAAGAACCAGCCAACACCATTTTCTTCAGTCTTTCTTGCCGCGCGGTGCCCGAAGCAGAAGTAGTTCGCAAGTGCCGGTCGGCCAGCTCCTGAGATTTACGAAAAATATTTCAGCTGAAGTCTTCTTGAAAGCTAAGTACCCCGTTGGGGAAACTTTTCTTGCCTCAGACCGATGTCAGACAAAGTTAATAATTGCATTTCATGTGGGAAGCAAATACCGTATAAGGATTTCCATTCCTTCTGCATTCCTTGCTTAGGCCCAGACCACGACGTCTCGGCCTGTCATTTTTGTGCTAGATTCAACAAACGCACTATTAAGCGTCGGGCGGAGTTCGCCCAACACTATTTTGGTAAAAAGTTTAATTACATTATGTCGTCAGATACTCCGACTCCAGTTTTGAGTAAAAGACGCAAAGATAAGGACCGACATACGAGGTCCGCGACTTCTACCGACACCACTCTAAAGCCGGCTACAGGTGCTCCGGTTCTCAGCGAAGCACCTACACAGCCCCTGAGTACCAATGACGCTTCTTTAGTGGTGTCTTCTGTGCCCGAGGTTGCAGGCTCCTCGGCCCCCAGTCCGACTACAGATACCGACACCACCCTTGGCGGGGAAACTCAGTTTAGACAGGCCTGCCACCTCTCAAGGTGTCTTCAGGCCTTCCTCTATTTCCATTAAGGCTTTCACAAAATCTAAAGCAGCCATGAAAACTAAAAGACAAGCTCCACAGAGCCCCTCTCAAGGCCCTATGCCTAAAAAACAGATGCTCAAAATGGCTGATGATTTGATTAATCTTATCAGGGGTTCTCAACCCCCCTCGGACAAAAGGCCCAGATTGGAGGAAGACTACCCTTCCTCAGACCAAGCCTCTATTACCTCAGAACATTCTGAGGACCAGGAATATTCATATTCCCCTTTTGAATATTCTGATGCTGAGGAATCTATCCCCTCGGTCTCCCCCCCGAGGACTATTCTTTTGGGGAAACCTTACACACCTTGAGGGAACGCTTTCACTGGGAAGGTCAAGATTATTCAGATTCCAAGAAAAGGCTCAGGGATTTTCTCTTGCTTCCTCAGCACAGGCCTCTGGCTATCCCTCCTGTCTTGGATATTTTAGATGATGTGTGCACAGAAGCCAGCCTCAACCCAGATTCATTACCTCCAGCTCCTGTTAAACCTGACAGGTATTACTGGGTTCCTGATTCACACCAATTCCTTTACAAAAGCCATGCTGCTGACCCAGAAACTATTTCACAGGGTCCCAAGGGAATTAAGGCCTCTACTGCCAAAAACCCATTACCTTCGGAGAGAGATTCCAGAGCTTTAGAAAGGTGGGGGGAAAAGGTATACACCTCGGCCACTTTAACCCTGAGGGCATTAAACTGTCAGTTCCGTATGTTAAAGTATCAACAGTTTTTGTTATCTCAGTTGAAAAGCAAAATGACACAACCTGAGCAACCAGATGTAAAGAAGTTGCAGGATTTGTTGCGTAGTGCAGAGCCAGTGGGTAAACATACCTTGCAATGTGGTTTTGATGCTTTAGAGGCCTCATGTAGAGCTGCTGTTACAGGGTCTGTCATACGTAGACATGCTTGGCTCAAAGAGCAAACCGTACCAGATCATGTCAAAGCTAAATTACTAGATGCACCTCTTCAAAAAGATGTATTGTTTGGTGTTAAAGCTGAGGAGGTACTAAAGAAAATGGAGGAAAAGGCAAGATCAAGGCAAACAGTGAAAGATTTCCTACAGGTACAACCTCCACGTTTTAGCAGAAACTGGCCTTCAAAAAATTGGTCCTTTCCAGCCACGGACAGCCCTCAAAGAGGTAGATACAGGCGCCCAAGGGGTAGAGGGCAATCACAAGGATCATTTAGAGCCAGACAATGGCAAGCACCTACACCAAGAGGTGGAGAAGATAGATCGCAGTCATTTAGAAAGCAGACACAATGACTTTCCCCTCTGCATGCCAAGCAAAGCTTTAATAGCAGCACCTTTAGGTGGAAAACTGGCTTTATTTTCAAAAAATTGGCATATTGTGACAAAAGACAAATGGATCCTGGATATTATAGACAGAGGCTACAGATTCCACTTTCACACCCTTCCAAAAATGAGAGGCATGCCAAACCTGCCACAAAATCAAAGGGCAGAGAGGCACAAAAACAAATTTCAGCTCTCATGGACATGAAAGTTATTCAAGAGGTACCTGCAAAAGAACAAGGTCAAGGTTTTTATTCCAGACTATTCCTGGTACCAAGGAAGGACAAAGATTGGAGACCTATTCTGGACCTATCCATCCTAAACACATATTTACTCATACCAAAATTCAAGATGCTCACATTGCAGCAGCTTCTTCCCATGCTGGGCAAGGAGTCTTGGCTGGTAACATTGGACCTCAAGGAGGCATACCTGCATGTCCCTATCAGACAAGATTGCAGAAGATACCTCAGATTTCTTGCAGGTTCAACCCATTATCAATTCTCTGCATTGCCCTTTGGCTTATCTACTGTGCCCAGAGTGTTTACAAAATGCCTGGCATCAGTAATTGCCTTCTGCAGACTTCAAGGGATACAAATATACCCATATCTGGATGACTGCCTGATCCAAGCGGACAGCAAGCACATACTTCTGAAACACCTGGCGTTTGTAATAAAGTTGTTGGACTTTCTGGGATACACAGTCAACAAAAAGAAATCAAAACTAATACCCTCTCAAACAATAATTTTCCTGGGTGCCAGCTTGAATACAAACACCCAGATGACCTACCTCACGCCAGAGAAGCAAGGGCAACTATCTCAATACTTCAGGAAAATGGCAACCTTCACCAGGCTGACTGCAAGTAAAGTCCTGCAGGCTCTGGGATTCATGGCATCTTGCATCCTACTGATCCCATGTGCAAAGCTGCATATGAGGAAACTTCAATGGTACCTAAAAAACGTATGGTCTCAACACAGCCACAGTTTGGAAACAGTTATACCACTCATTCCATGTCTTCAAAAGGAATTTCTGTGGTGGGCTCAAGCATGCCAAAGAAACACAGGTCTCCCCTTCTGCATGCCTCAAGCAAATCAAATCATCACAACAGATGCCTCGGACTACGCCTGGGGGGCGCACATGACAGATCAGTGCATTCAGGGCAAATGGTCTCAAAAGGAGAAGCACCTACACATCAATCAAAAGGAAATGCTAGCAGTACAAAATGCTATTATGGCCTTCAAAGACCTACTGCATCCAGGCCAGCTATTAATAAGGACAGACAACACCACAGTGATGTGGTACATAAACAGGGAGGAACTCATTCATACCCCCTGTGCAGACTAGCCATGTCCCTTTGGAACATGGCTCTGGAATTGCAAATCCAACTTCAAGCACAATTCCTACCAGGGAAGGAAAACACGCTGGCAGACAACCTAAGAAGAAATATGACAGATCCACACGAATGGAAGTTGCATCCTCAAGTTTTCGCAAAGATAATTCAGGCATGGGGATGGCCAGACATAGATCTCTTTGCTACCCACGAAAATTACCAACTGAAAAAATTTTTCCACATGCCTGGAAAGTGGACGCTCTCTCTTTCAATTGGACAACATTGACAGTCTATGCCTTTCCACCACTTCCTCTGCTGCCCAAAGTTCTATTAAAAGCCAGAGCAGAGAGGCCAAAGATGATTCTCATTGCTCCAGACTGGCCAAGACAACACTGGTATCCACTCCTGAAGAGCCTGATGCATTCCACACCATGGACCCTGCCTCTAGTGCCTCTTCTGTTGACCCAGCACAGTTTCAAAACTCTTCACAGTCAGCTGAAAACACTCAATCTAGCAGCATGGAGGATTCCTTGATTTCCCAACAGACTCTCCTCTCCAAGGAGGTGCAGGATGTCATCTTGGAGGCCAGAAGACCTTCTACTAGAAAAGCCTACTCCGCCAAATGGAAACGGTTTTGTGCCTGGAATCAGAAAAAGGGCCAGAATCATTGGGTACTAAATTTACCTCAAATATTGCAGTACCTAGCTGAGATGTTAAACAGTGGACTTTCCTTCTCCTCCATCAAGATCCATGCTTCACCCATTTCTGCACAATACAACACTGATCCTCCTTTATTCTCTCATCCTCTCTTAAGACAGTTCCTCAGAGGGGCTAAGAATATAAACCCCCCAAGGAAACCACCAGTACCTGCTTGGGACCTCAACTTCATTTTAGAAAAACTGACCCTGCCTCCATTTGAGCCAGCTGCTTCAACAGAACTGCAATATTTGTCATGGAAAACAGCCTTCCTTCTGGCTATCACCTCAGCACGCAGGGTTTCGGAACTACAAGCCCTCATGGCTGTGCATCCTTTCATCATTTTCCATCAGGAAAGAGTTTTCTTACGAACCAACCCTTCCTTTATGCCAAAGGTAGTATCCAGTGTAGCCTTGAATCAGACTATCCACTTACCTACCTTTTATCCTAACCCACAAAACAAAGGGGAAAGACTACTACATTCCTTGGACATTCACAGGCAACTTCGTTATTATTTGGACAGGACAAAGCCATTCAGAAAATCAGAGCAACTCTTTGTGTCCTATGCTACAGGTGCTCAAGGAAAGGCTATTTCCAAACAGACAATCTCAAAATGGATAGCCCACTGCATACGCTTTTGTTACTCATTTCATGGAAAAACTGTACCTACAAGCATCAGATCTCACTCCACAAGGGCCACAGCTACCTCTGCAGCTTTCCTCAGGGGGTTCCTACCAAGGATATGTTGGAAGCAGCTACTTGGTGTTCTGTGCACACTTTCTCCAAGCACTATCACCTTCCACTATACTCTAAATCTAGAGCGGGCTTTGCCACAGCAGTCTTGCAGGGCATCCTTGCTCCTCCTAGTTCCACTTAGTGCCTGCCACCCCTTTTTAGCTTTGGGATTCTACCCATCTGTTATGACTGCAGCTGTATGCACGATGAACATAGTACAGTTTTGTACCTACCAAAAATATAGATGTTCGAGTGCTAATACAGCTGCAGTCCAGGTTTCCCTCCCTCCATCCCCTCTTGGGACAGGCCTTATGACAAACACCTCCTCATACAACCTGATTGGGGTATTCTTTTATGGTGTATTTGCTTGCACACTACTGTTTTTTGATTATATTGCATTGCATTATTACATAAGTTTATGTTTTGCCTTCCTTCTGGGGGCACCTCACATCTGGGGCAAGAAAAACTGAAGAAAATGGCGTCGGCTGGTTCTTTTATACCCCTGCCGCACTGACGTCGGGGAAGAAGCGACGACAACCGACGCCGGACCTAGACTTTGGAATTCGGCCGACCGAGGACCCGCCTGACGGCAGGATAACCCATCTGTTATGACTGCAGCTGTATTAGCAGTAGGTACAAAACTGTACTTTCCCACTAATTACCGCATCAGTGGGAGCCCACTAAACACTGAAGGCGTTATAAGAGATCTGGGGATACAGGTTGACAGCAACCTCTCCTTTGACCACCACATTGCCATTGTGGTCAGAAAGTCCTTCTGTGTGGCACATCGCATTACCAAGGGTTTTGTATCCAGGAAGAAAGAGGTCATCATCTCTCTCTACTCTTCCCTCATTAGACCAATCATCGACTATAATGCCCCATTTGGCATGTACCTCACTAGACACCTGCAACAGCTGGAGAGGCCACAGAAGTACCTCACAAAGAGGATCCCAGGCATTAGAAACATGTCCTACACGGACAAACTCAAAAGACTCCAGCTATTCTCTGTCTCATATCGCCTACTTTGAGGCAATCTCTGCTTGACTTATAAAGCCACGTCTGACCCAGCTCTGTTAGAAATACTACATCTAAAGAAATCCCAATCCCTCCGCACCACATGCTCCAGAGACCTCAACCTCATTACCACAATCAACAGAACATGCTGGAGGGACAGGTGGTTCCTCACCCAGAGACTGCCCATGCTCTAGAATAGACTTCCTATACATGTCAAGCATAGCACCTCGCTGTCTCTCTTCAAGAGAAATCTTGATGAGTGGATGGGTAATAGAAACTTCACCTTGGGGATCACTCCAGTGGCTCTGATTGATAGAGACACTGGGAACTAATGTCAGGTGACATGATGCTTGGGCACATCTATGGGCAAGGCTTGTAAAGGCTTCAGGGCCATTAGTTTAGTACACACCTGTGAGCCTATATACCAACAGGCTAGCTGGAGTATTTTTAAATAATTTTATGTCATTTTTATATCAGATTGTCCTCTTGTAACTGAAGATATGTATATATGTTAAGAGAGGATGCTGGAAGGGAAGGGGTTAAGATCAGCTCAGATTACCTTAAGAAAAATAGCCAGAAATTAAATAACTTGGTTTAGGCCATAAAGATTCTATTTCACAGGCTTGAATGCAGGCAGAGACTCAATGTCTGAGAAAGGCCTTGGTCTTATTGTCCTTAGTGGTGAAATAATTGCTACCCTGGGCTGCCAGAGAATGGCTGGTTAGTCTCTGCAGGAAGGATGAAAATATTGTAATTGTTTTACATTCTACACATGCCTTAGCAAAGCTCTAGGTGTGTATTGTGATACATCTGTACTCGATTGTGCTTCAACTTCTAGTGAGGGGGTAGTGTGGGAACCACTGATCAGGTGACCAGATGTGATGTCATTCTATAGCCAGCACTGAACTTATTTTAGATATTAGTGAGAGATGTGGTAGTGACACTCAGCTCTCTGTTTTTGTGAACCTGACAACAAAGACCACTCCCCCACTTCATCTTGCCTTGCTGTAGCCAGTAAGTAGGGAACAGTACTTCTTCAGTAAGTTAGTAAAATATAATGAGATTAGTTAAATACTGTTTTTTCTGTATCTGTCTGAATCTTTCCAACTGTGTCGTTTTTATATTTCTAGTGTTTATTGTAAGTAAATGTTCAATATTTTCATATTTTCTATTTTATTTATTATTAAAAATATCTATACCTTTCATTGTGGCTGATCTTTTAGAAAATAGTTTAACCTTTGAGAGTAATTGCATTTATTTGGTGGAAGTATTGGCTTCATGCTCCTGAAAGTCTTGCTGCTTGGTTAACATTACCATTTGTATGAGTATTAATTTTACCAAGAGTAATTGGGTACCCCTGGTAAGAGCCTTAAAGTAGTTGACTCGTGGCAGGGAATCTACCTTATAGGTAGGTGGCATAGCTGGTAAATCTGTGTCGGACTTTCCCGTGTGTGTGTGTGTGTGTGTGTGTGTGTGTGTGTGCGTGCGCTACTTGGAACAGGGACACACAGCACTGATTTCTGCAGAGAGAAAGGTGGAGTCTTATTTGGGGCCTGGAGAGGAACTTTAGCCCCAGGTCTGGAGTGTGCTCCCTGTTTGCTTTTGAGGAAATTGTGCTTGGCACAGAGAGCTGCATTTGAAAATACTGTGTGTATACATTGTTTTTCTAAGTGAACATCCCCACTGGTGTCTGTGGTGAGGATTGAGGCTCCTTGATTAGTGGCCCAGAGGAGGGATGTCACAAGGACTTCAACCTTTAACCTCATGAATGGATACCAGACAGAGCATTTGCCGAGACCTTACTGAGAGGTGTTGGCTTATATCAGGATAGACATCTTTGCTTCTCTAAACAACACTGACATTCTGCTTCAGAGCAACAACAATATATGTATATTGGATGCATTCTACCTAAATTTGTCATTCTGTCTCTGTATGCTTTCTTTCCCATACTTTACTTTAAATTTTTCAAAAGATAATAGAACAGAGACCAGAAATGTTACGGATTGCTTCTTTCTGGACAAGGCAACATTGGATGTTCTTCATGTTTCACTGTTGCAGTCATTACATTTGGGTAATCTGCTGGCAGGTTGCCCTCAGTCGTCCTGAATAGCAAAGTTTTGGGTCCTGCATCGGTTGCTGTCTCCTCTTCCATGACGTCAGGTCGTCAGGGGTATAAAACATGCAGCCGATGCCATTTTCTTCAGGCTTTCTTGCCGCGCGGTGCCCGAAGCAGAAGCAGTTCGCAAGTGCTGGTCGGCCGACTCCTGAAATGTTCGCATTCGAGTTTCAGAACCGAAGTCTTCAATTAAAGCTAAGTACCATGTTGGGGAAACTTTTTCTTGCTCCTTACCGATGTCAGTAAAAGTTAATAATTGCATTACTTGTGGGAAGCAAATACCTCATAAGGATTTTCATTTGTACTGTATTCCTTGCCTAGGCCCAGATCATAACATGCCTTGCTGTCGGTTTTGTGCTAGATTTAACCAACGCACTATTAAGCGTCAGTATATTTTTGCTTCAAAATATTTTGGAAACAGATTTAATTACCCTGAAATGTCGTCGGATAGTAATCCGACTACCAGAGTACACAAAAAAAGGAAAGAAAAGGACAGAGACAGACCATTGAGGTCCAAAACCGATGACGAAGCTTCTTCTAAGCCAGTCGCTGGTTCACCGGTACTCAGTGAGGTGCTTTCACAGCCCCTGATACCCGCTACTTTCGAGTCGCAGGCCTCTACCAATACCCATGTGGAGTCCAGCATGCCGCAAGATTCTCAGAGTATTGTACCCACGGATGTCTCTCCCTCGGATGGGTCCAGAGCCGCTGAGCAGGCACCGGCTTCTGAGGGTGTTTTCAGGCCTCAACATTTCTATATAAAACCGACGCCAGCTTCAAAAAGATAGACAAAAGCAACTTCTAAGGCTAAAGAAATGACGTATGAGCCACATGTTTAGGCCTCTATGCCTAAAAAACAGATGATCAAAATGGCTGAAGACTTAATTACCTTGATCAGGGGTTCCCAACCCCCTCCCCCCCGATAGGAGGTCTAGGCAAGACACTGATTATGAATCTTCAGATCAGGTTTCTATTTCTTCTGATTCCTCTTCTGATTAGGATTTTTCTGTACCACCCTATGAGGATTCAGATGCAGAGGAATCCATCCCATCTGCATCTCCTGAAGATTATTCTTTTGGAGAAACCTTGCATACTTTAAGGGAACATTTTCATTGGGAGAGTCAGGATTTCACAGAATCAAAAAATAGGCTATACCTCCTGTATTGGACATTGTTGATGATGTGTTTTCGGAATCAAGCATGGCTCCTGATTCCCTACCTCCGTCTCCTAGTAAGCCAGACAGATATTACAGGGTTCCTGACTCCCACAAATATTTATTCAAAAATCCTGCTGCTGACCCAGAAACTATCTCACAGGGTCCCAACGGTGTAAAGGCCTCAACTGCTAAGAATCCTACCCCCTCTGATAGAGATTCCAGGGGGCTGGATAGATGGGGAAAGAATGTTTATACATCTGCAACCTTGGCAATTAGGGCCTTAAACTGCCAGCTTTATATGCTTAAATATCAACAGGATGTTATGGGATTATTGAAACAGAAAATGATGTTGATTTCTGAATGTGTGGAAAATAAAGAATTACAGGAATTATTGCATACAGCCGAACAGGTTGGAAAGCATACTTTGCAATGTGGTTTTGATTCCTTGGAGGCCTCTTGCAGGGTAGCAGTTAATGGATCTGTGATTAGAAGGCATGCCTGGCTCAAGGAGCAAAATCTGCCTGATCATGTTAAAGCTAAATTGTTGGATGCACCTTTACAGCATGATACTCTGGTAATAAGGCAGAAGAGGTTTTAAAGAAAATGGAAGACAAAGCTAAATCTATACAAACTAAAAGATTTCTTACAAGTGCAGCCACCCAGATTCAGTAGACACTGGCCTACAAAAAATTGGTTCTTTCCTGTGTCCGACAGAGCCTCTCGGGGCAAATCCAGGTGCTCAAAAGGCTCTAGATACCAATCACATGGTTCTTACAGGTCAAAGCAATGGGATGCCTCTACCTCCAAATTTGGGAGAAACAAATCAAGACCCTACAGTAAACAGTCTCATTGACTCCCCTCTGCCATCACCAAGTACTTATCTTTTGGTGGCCCCCTTAGGGGGAAAATTAGCACTTCATGCTCAGAATTGGCAGTTAATAACCCAGGCCAAGTGAGTATTAAACATAGTATCCCAGGGATACAGATTTCATTTCCATACCTTGCCAATTCCAAACGGTTGGCCAAATCTGCCACAAAATCAATGGGCAGAGGCACAGAAACAAGTTACGTCCCTCATGGATATGGGGGCTATTCAACCAGTACCAGAACAGGAAAAAGGGCAAGGGTGTTATTCAAGACTGTTCCTGGTACCCAGAAAAGGCTATGCCTGGTGCCCAATACTGGATCTGTCAATTTTGAACACATTCTTGGACATCCCAAAATTCAAAATGTTGACTTTGCAGCAGCTTCTGCCCATGCTGGTCAAGAACGCTTGGTTAGTGACTCTAGACATAAAGGAGGCATACCTGCATATCCTTATAAGGGAAGCGTGCAGAAGTTGCCTCCGTTTCAAGGCTAGTTTTATGCATTACCAATTCTCTGCACTGCTCTTTGGCTTATCTGCTGCGCCCAGAGTCTTTACAAAGTGCTTGGCACCAGTAATTGCATTTTGCAGACAAAGAAGCATACAGATCTATCCTTACTTGGACGACTGTCTCATTCAAGCAGAAAACAAGGACATTCTTCTTCAACTTCTGGCGTTTGTAAAAAGGCTTCTAACATGTCTATGGTACACAGTAAACAAAAAGAAATCACAACTGATACCCTCTCAAACGATTATAATCCTGGGTGCAAGCTTGAATACAACTTCCCAGATGGCTTACCTTAACGCCATACAAGCAAAGGCAACTGTCTATTTACTTCAAACAGATGGCAACAAAAACCCAGTTATCTGCAAGACAAATTCTGCAAGCTTTGGGGTTTATGGCATCCTGCATTCTACTAATTCCATATGCAAGACTGCATATGAGGAAACTACAGTGGTATCTAAAAAGTTTATGGAGTCAACATTGTCACAGTCTGGAAACAATGATTCCTCTCATTCCCTGCCTACAACAAGAGTTTCTTTGGTGGGCAGAGACATGTTACCAGAACATGGGACGGTCTTTCACTCTACCCCCTGCCACCCAAACCCTAACTACAGATGCATCAGACTATGCTTGGGGGGCCCACCTGGTGGGGAGATGCATTCAGGGCATATGGAACCCAAAACAAATGCATCTGCATATCAACCAGAAAGAGATGTTAGCTGTTCAGAACGCCCTGACAGCCTTCAAGGACTTACTTCATCCAGGACAACTACTGATAAAGACAGACAACACCACAGTTATGTGGTACATAAACAAGCGGGGGGGGGGTACACATTCCTACCCCCTATGCAGACTAGCCATAGCATTGTGGGACACAGCCTTGACTTACCAAGTACATCTTCAAGCTCAATTCCTGCCAGGAAAACAAAATACTCTGGCAGACGACCTAAGCAGAAATCTTACGGACCCTCACAAGTGGAAACTGGATCCACAAGTCTTCAGCATGATAACAGAGAAATGGGGGAGTCCGGACATAGATCTATTTGCCTCTCCCCAAAATTATCAACTGGAAAAATTCTGCACAAGGACGTATCACTGACAAGCATGGAAATTGGATGCCCTATCCTTCAGTTGGAAAAACCTATCAGTCTATGCCTTTCCTCCTCTCCCTCTTCTTCCCAAGGTCTTACTAAAGGTCAGACAGGAAAATCCAAAAATAATCCTAATTGCCCTGGACTGGCCTCGCCAGCACTGGTACCCAATTCTAGGGAATATGTCTCAACTCCCTCCTTGGTACTTGCCTCAGATACCTCATCTACTGTCTCAGCAGAGCAATCAAATTCTGCACAATCAGCTCCAAACTCTGAACCTGGCAGCATGGCTGATCATGCAAGTATTCAAACAACACCTCTCAGTAAATCTGTGATGGATGTCATTTTGGAAGCCAGAAGGCCTAGTACTAGAAAATCTTATGCTGATAAATGGAAGAGATTCTGTGCTTGGAACCAAGTACAAGGAACAGACACAGCAAAGCCAAATATTCCTCAGATTTTACAATACTTGACTGAGATGCTTGACAAGGGCCCATCTTTTTCATCAATAAAAATCCATGCCTCTGCCATCTCGGCTCATTACAATACAGAGCGTCCCATCTTTTTTCACCCACTGCTGAAACAGTATCTTAGAGGGACCAAAAATTTAAGGCCTCCCAGAAGATCACCAACTCCTGCATGGGACCTCAATTTTGTGTTGGAAAAGCTCACCCTGCCTCCATTTGAACCAGCAGCTACTGCGGATATAAAGTTTTTATCTTGGAAAGCAGCTTTCCTGCTAGCAATCACTTCAGCAAAAAGGGTTTCAGAACTACAGGCCCTCATGGCTGTGGAGCCTTTTATTACATTTTACCTGGACAGGGTGTCTCTCAGGACTAATCCTTCCTTTATGCCTAAGGTGGTAT
The DNA here is from genome assembly GCF_019279795.1 of Protopterus annectens. Classification (NCBI taxonomy): domain Eukaryota; kingdom Metazoa; phylum Chordata; order Ceratodontiformes; family Protopteridae; genus Protopterus; species Protopterus annectens. Next base: position 520,915,781 of record NC_056745.1, read on the forward strand.
CCAGTGTGGCTCTTAACCAAACTATTCACCTGCCAACTTTTTACCCAAATCCGCAGAACAAGGGGGAGCGGATTCTGCATTCCTTGGATGTACACAGACAACTAAGATTTTATTTAAACAGGACCAAATTTCTAAGAAAGCCTGATCAGCTACTGGTAGCATTTGCTGCAGGATCAGAGGGGAAGGCTATTTCAAAGCAGACTGTTTCAAGGTGGATAAGCCACTGCATTCGTTTCTGCAACTTGCATCATGGTAAATCGGTGCCCAAGGGAATCAGATCACATTCCACCAGGGCTGCATCTACCTCAGCAGCTTTTCTCAGAGGGGTGCCAACCAAAGACATTCTAGAAGCTGCTACTTGGAGGTCTGTTCATACTTTTACAAAGCATTATCATTTGCCAATCTTTTCTAAGTCCAGGGCAGGCTTTGCCACTGCAGTTTTGCAGGGCCTTATAGCCACTCCTAATGCTATTTAGTTCCAGCCTCCCATCCATAGCTTTGGGATTCTACCCAAATGTAATGACTGCAACCGTGAAACACGAAGAACATAGTACAGTTGTGTACACTTACCATAAATGTAGATATTCGAGTGTATTCACTGTTGCAGTCCGGGTTAGCCACTCGCCATCCCTCTTTTTTCTAGAGCTTCTCTTTCCTTCACTATATTCTACAGCCTTTGTGGTGTATTTGCTTTTAGATGTAGGTAAAGTTTATGTTGTTACAATTGCATTTATATATATATATATATATATATATATATATATTTTTTTTTTTTTTTTTTTGCTCCCCATTTAGGGGGCACCTGACATCTGGGGCAAGAAAAACTGAAGAAAATGGCGTTGGCTGCATGTTTTATACCCCTGATGACCTGACATCATGGAAGAGGAGACAGCAACCGATGTAGGACCCAAGACTTTGATATTCAGGCCAACTGAGGGCAACCTGCCAGCAGATTACCCAAATGTAATGACTGCAACAGTGAATACACTCAAACATCTACATTTATGGTAAGTGTACACAACTGTACTTTCTCCTTTTTAATGGAGATGGTGATTGAACAACAGACATTAGATTTAAGGGGAGGGAACTTCAAAAATTTCTTAGAATAAAAGGGAAACCTATTGGCAGATTAAATTAGAGGCAGATAAGAAGCCTGTCCTGAATGAAGTGATTAATACAAAATGTTTTTTTGAATCCCAGAAAATTGCGGTTGAATAAATGAAAAAAACATTTTTACTTTGTATTTCTTTAACAAGATGGTTTTGTTAATTGATTGTGTAAGTAATTATTTTTAATTAGATAATTGTGTGAGTTAATTGGGAATGGTATAAAAGTACAGCAGTTGTATTTTTTTTGTATTATTTTCTGAGGAAGTCTGAGGACGAAGGCATTTAAATAACAGTTTGTACACTAATTATGGGCTCATCTTTTCCATTATTCTTCGTGCCGTTGGGTCCAGTACTTCTGTTTGTGTTTTTTTGTGGTTAGTACTGGTTGAAGTGTTGTTTTTTGGTGGAAAAATTGTACCTGCTTCTCCATCATGTGAAGTCATTGGCATAGCTTAATGGGTCCTTGTTACTTCCACACCTGACCACAGTAAGGGTAACAGCATGGAGGGTATGACCTTACTTTATTTAGAACACCTGTGCTCTGAGGATTTGCTTAATATAATGAAGGAGGCTGGGAGAGCAGGTACAGGAAAATCCTACCTAGCCTAATTATGTCAATGTTTTCCTCTGTTGCAAAAGGAGGGATGAAGATCAAAAGCTGGTTGAAGTAGCTGTAGTTTTACAGTATTTGTCTGAGTTTGTTATCACTGGGCTCAGGTATACCTCCGTCAAGGCACATCTGCCAGCTGTATCAGTCTGCTTACCCAGGGAGCACCTATTGAGCATACAGATATCTAGTGAAGCAGTTTGTTAAAGACATCCTACACCTCACCCCCTGTCTTCCAGGAACCACTCCTCAGATACCTTAATCAGAAGATCGCTCTTTTCTTAGTTCTTATGTTAGCAAAAAGGCGGTCCAAACTTCATGCATTAATGTGTAGAAAGCCCTTCTTGCGCTTCCACAAATACATGGTAAGCCTGTGCAAAACTCCATTCTTCATGCCAAAAGTTGTTACAGAAATGTCCCAAAAAATAAAATAGTCCAGTTTCCTTTTTTCATCTTAAACAATAGAATCTTGGAGGGGGAAAGCTGTATTTTCTGGACATCTGCAGACAGCTAAGATATTGACTAAACAGAACCAAAGATTCTAAATCATATTGACTTTTTTTTGCTTCAAAAATGATGAAGAAATGCTAGTGTCTAAATAAACTATTTCCAAATGGATAGCCGATGGCATATCTGTCTGTAATGTAGCATATAGGGAGACAATGCGGATCTCAGATTGTCGGGGGTATAGTAGCTTCCACTCCCTTTTGTTTTTTTAAAGGGTGGTCCTCAGTGCACTTTTTTTTAAGCATTATAGATGGGATGTTCTGTCTAGAGCCAAGGCAGGATTTGCTTTTACCACCCCGTTGCTTCTTAGTCCTTCCCTGGACCCTAGCCAGCTATCTTCCATTGAGGAGGGAAAGCTTTTGGAATCATCTCTGTTGTCTTAACTGCAGCAGTGATCCATATGAAGTACATGGTACAACTGTGTAAGCCAGTAGTTGTTGTAGCAGAATCACTGTAGCAGTACCAGCTCCCTCCTTCTCAACCCTCTGCTTTTTTTCCATATGCATCTTAGACCAATAGTTAGTTCTTATATCCCTACTGACCCTATAGGCAAGTCATGGTGAGATCCCTCTCTGGTAGATACTTATTTTCCAACCTCTAAGGGGCCAATAAAAATATAAAGATGGCGTGGTTTGATACCATCTTTATACTGGCACTGTATGAATGTCTCAGTGAAGGTGGAGTCAGCCCAACCTGTGTGTGTGTGTGTGTGTGTGTGTGTGTGTGTGTGTGTGTGTGTGTGGGGGGGGGGGGGGGGTAGACAGATCTGGAAGAATATCTGGGCATCCAGACTGCATTTCTGGTAGAAATCTCTCTTGTGATGTCTACAACAGCATTCCTACTCAAACATCTACTATTATGATATATTCTGGCTATGTAAGGTTATTCATTACCTGATCAAAAAGATGAAGTAGCAAGGTAAGATTTTAAAATAACTATAGGACCTTGCTGACCTAAGCCTAAACAGTTGCCCAGCTGTCTTCAGACAGAAGACTGTGGTGTTGCTCATATAAATAAGTGTGAGTATGTTGTATTAAACAAGTGTGGATAAGGTCCAGTTAATGCCTTTTTTTAGGACTATCACTAGTAGAACTGTTTTGAGAAAGTGTGCCTGGCTTTTCACACATCTGTTCCCAGATGCTTTTCCCCCCCTCTAAATATATCTTGCTAAAACTTTTATCTTAGAAAATTTTCCAGAATTCTAAAGCATACAATGATTACACTGAAAGACATCTGATTAATATCATTCTTGATGTAGAAATTGTAACTGTCTAATAAACGTGACAATAAGTACTAATTGAACAAACTTGAACCTTAAAAACTAACAAAACCAACTATGTACAATGTGCATGATCAGAATGAATGTGGAAGTAAATACACAACAAGAGCAATAGTAGTCAGTGTTCAGTTAAAAGCTACCCATAATAATTCTACCGAGTTTTGATAAACTCACTCTGATATTAATTTGTCAAGCTTATATCTATCTAGATATATATAAAGTATCTGTACAAGCATCACCATAACAGTGCATGATGATACAATTTGATGAAATGATTATGTATGGAAGAATCATTGGAAAGCTTTTGAGCACCAGTCATGAACCTTTTCTTTGAATTTTGATGAAATTGAGGAAACAATACAAAATGAAGAACAACTGCTTTATTCTTTCATATTAAACTGCAGTTTGAACTATCCATCTAAGTAGTGATCCTTTTATGTGAAGAATTCTAGACAGGAACACTGCAGATGAAAAAGCAGCTGGATTTTGAGTTGGTCTGTGGCTGGTGTTCTTTTGTACCCCCCACTATTTGGGAAGAATCTGGAAAACTGTACGTCTGTGTACCTGTTTGGCTTTGTGCAGTGACATCACAGACTAGACTAGATACAGAAACACAGTCATCAGATTGAGCCCAACGATTCATTTTGACACTTTTGACACTTTCACAATTCAGATTGCAGTCCATACCATCATTGAAATTCTTGTATTTGGACATCTTACATAGTGCCCATATATTCATCAGGTAATCAGTCAAGGCCTGCCCTGGCATTGCCTTTTCTGTTTGAAAACAAGCATAATTTCAGGTATTGCTGCTAGTTTTCAAGAGGTTCAATCCTGCCATTCATAGTTGCAGTAATAAAAAATGTATTGCCTACTTTGCATCTAGAAAAATTACAGCTTTCAAGATACTCTTGCGTGGTCATAGTGACCGGCAGGCAGGAAGGTCCACATTACAGCCCCACATGTAGAGTGGAGCATCACCGCTGAGATAGACTGTCTCATGGTAAGTTGAGGCCTAGCCCTTCTTCACGACAGTAAAGTATTAAACTATTCCCATGGTGTTTGCAGGTGCTGAGTTCATCTTCACCTAGCAAAGAATCAAGTTAATGCCATTCTTTTGCCTTAGCAGAAAAATACAGGACTATGTGCCTCTGACTTTCATTTTAGGGTGCATTCTTGGTACATATTAGGTGCATGCTCACCCTTGCACATTTTAGGTGCATGCGCACCCTTGCACGTTTTAGGTGTATGCGCACCCTTGCACATTTTAGGTGCATGCTCACCCTTGCACAGTTTAGGTGCATTCTCACCCTTGCACAGTTTAGGTGCATGCTCACCCTTGCACAGTTTAGGTGCATGCTCACCCTTGAGCATTTTAGGTGCATGCTCGGCCTTGCAAGAGACCATGTGTGAGCTGTTAGTACAGGACTTGCAACTCTCTTCCACTCAACATCCTTTGAGAAGTTAAAGATTCCACAGACAAGTGTTTTTAAGATGACTGGAGTGTCAGTCCACCCTCTGTGGATTACCTTTCTCTCAAAGAGGCATTTGGGCTTATAAGAATCATCTGAGACTGGCTTCTAGTTGTTACTCATTTTCTTAGGAATGTTTTGCAGCATATCTGAGGATGAGGTCTTGAGAGACTTTGGTCCTTTCTCTCTGGAAGTCAGTCATTAAAGATCCTATGCAAACAGCTTGGGGCTCCCCTAACTTACCCCTGCTTGAATCCCATGAAGATGAATGCCTTTTATAATTCTGTGGTTGAATAGTAGGATACAGAGGCTGAGAGACCACAACACTTTGGCTCCCTGCAACCTTATAAGGAGTCTGAAGCTTTGGACAGGAGTGTTAAGAGAATGCATCCCTCAATTGTTTGTCTGTCATATCCAGTTTCCTTTTGGGTAAGACCCAGGAAAAGCTTGGAAATGTCTGAGCTGGCACTCAGAGGGGAACATTTTGAAATTGGTGAGTGGTTTCCATAGCTAGCTACCACTTAGTCCCAAGAATCTTTTACTGTGCCATCACTGTAGCTAGGATCATACCCTTATGTATGTGTCTGTAAAGGATGGGGTGGCCGCAGTTGTTCTTTTTTCAAGGAGAAGTTCAGGGACACATTCTGGATGCCTTTTTAAAGAAGGAAGTACTTTTCAGTTTGGTCACTTAGGACCTGGTTGACATCCACTTAAATTGGTAAGAAACCCTTATCCACTTGAGAGGGCCTTTATGGTCTCACCTCTTCCTCCTCTTTCTCTTCTAAACTTAGTTCCTTCCAAAAAATGAAGAAGTCTTCTTAATGCTTTGATGTAAATGAGAAAACATCCCATGGTTGTGCCACTTTCTTTGCTGGATACTTCAGCAGTTCCAACTCTGTTCTGGGACAGCCCTTAGGTGAGGCAGGTGTCTGAATTTAGCCTGGCATGGAGAACCATTAGTAAGGACCTCTAGTTTTTATGTGTTGCTACTCTGTACCGCTTTCTAGGTATCACAAGTCCTTCTTCAGAAAGAACTCCAGTGGTCAACCAGTTCATTTCAGTGGAGTCCGAAACAGGTCCCTGCTCAGCTGCTGAATGCAGACAGGGAAATTTCCCTTTTTCATTGTGGAACTGAAAGTTTTGCTTTCACCTCTTCCTGGTTTTGAAGGTTATGGATGAGTTCTTTCACATCCTGGAATTTAACTTCCAGATCTTATAAATTGGTTTTCAGATAGTAACCCTGCAGAGGTTTATGTAGTTGTTGTTGCAGAGCACTTTTATGGTGGTACTGAACATTGTGGATGCTTATTGGCACAACAGCATTTGGAGTTCAGGCAATATTTCCCTGTTTTCCTTTGGAGAGAACACCACTTTTAGTTTAATTGTTTGGGCTTTCCTGGGAACCAAAAATCCTGACTGGCATTTTAGATGTGGTAATCAGAGTCTTGTTGGAGAAGGATCTCTACATTTTCTCACACATTCTGTAAACCTCCCCAATGATTCCTCTAGTATTGACTCAAACAATAGGTGCTTTCTTTATTGCCATCCAGGGGGATGACTGTAAATTGGGAGAAGTCTTCTGCTTATAGCATAGCCTTTTGTAGGCATAGATTTGGGCACATTCCAATGTCAGTTTTTTCCTGCCCCTGTGTAAGGTCAGGGAGGTTACAGCTTGGTCACTTGGGTAAGGACACAGTGCAAGGTCCAGCTTGGAGTTTGGAAGATCTGAACTTCAGTGCTGCCTTGACTTTTATGGTGCCATTTCCACACATGATTACACACAAGTGTTGAGATGTACTGTCAGGACCTTCTGCTCCTACTTGTCTCCATGTCCTGGAGTGATGGACATTTCCCACCAACTTTTTGTTGCACATTCCCTTCCAGTAGCAAAATCTTTTGCAGATTCTGATGACAGATGTTTCAGTTACAGAATGAGTAGTTGACCATAGGATCTTAGAGTGTTCAAGTTGTGGGGCCTTTAAGAAGTTGGAGAACCACATAATCCTGTTGAAGCTAGGAACACTCTGTCCTTGAAGGCCTTGGAGATAAAACCGCTTTAGTCTTCTTCTGCTCCTTTTCCTTATCCAGCTCATTCTGTGTCATGTAGACAAATAAAGGGGGGGGGGGGTTGGGACAAACTCATACCCTCACTTCACTACTAGGATGATAGTGGAGCAAATCAGTTAAGATTGCTTTTTTTTACTGATTATTGTTGTGCTATACAGTGCAGATGCCACAACTTTGTACTTGTTCTGAGTTACCATTCTGGCCACTATGTTACATCTTTTGCTGCTACTTTACATTTTACTTTTCTCAGATGTGGCCCACGTATCTCAAACATTTGTCTGGTCATTCGATAAGAAGCTATTATTTTGTCAGCCTAGAACGTTAAGGTGAGGACGCAAACTGTTTCTTCCGTGAAATAATAAGCTTTATTTTTTTTCTGATAATTTCTGTTCTTGTCATTTTCAATGTAACATATTTCAGTAGCTGTCATTCTAAGTCAGTATCAGTCATTTGTGGAATTATTTTACTTTTTCTTCTGTCATTGTTAACTGGAATTATTCAAAGCATGTATAGCTCTTGTAACACTTATTACTTCTTTTCTAGTAAGTTTGCTCTGCTCAGCAAATTCCAATGTGCAAATCCTCTCCTGGTCTTTATTTCAGTTGTAAGATTATACATCCTCTGCAGCTGAAGTGGTGATGTGTAAGCAGACTTTTCTGAATATACTTTGCGATTATTTATGTGCTCCTTGCATTTTAACCTCTTTACCTTAGACTTATTCATGGAATTTGTCACATCTGTCGCTCGTTTGTGTATTCAAATAAGATGATGAGGCTTGGGAGTTCATTTGTAGGTGTTTACTAGGCTAATGACCACAAGGGCCTTTTTAAGCCTAGTCATGCATCCCAAATCTCTGACAAGTTCTGATACCCTTGATATGTACACAGACAAGCCTCTCCTCCTACCACAAAACACTAACATATGCGAGAGATGCAATTATACAGCCAAACTGGAAGCTAAGCTGTTTCCACCCAAGACTGGAACAGACAGTCAAGAGGAGAAGGTTAACACTTGCACCACACCTCCAGCTGCACACAGACCTACTAAAACAACACTGGCAAAAAATACACATAAATACACAAAATCGTACTCAGAGGCTCTAAATAAAAACCTGCAAAAGCATCAGAGACCTCCAAAGCAGGCACCCAAACAACCTGCACTTCCCATCACAAACCAGACAACACATAAAACACAAAATCAGTGTGCCGCACAATCACAGCCCTTAAGGTGAAATAACATACATAACACACTAGTAATAGGTGACTCTATAGTCAGGCATACTGATGTCCCACTCACTAGGCTGGACAAGCAGAAGGTTGCTGTTAGCTGCCTGTCGGGAGCCAGAATCCGCCACATAACACAAGCACTCAGGTCACTCCAGAACAAGTACAAATATGACTCTGTCATTGTTCATGTTGGTGTGAATGACCTGAGACGTACCTCCCTGGACTACATGAAAAGAGACATGGAAGAGCTCTCTGATCATGTAGCCCAGGCTGGTATGACACTGACCCTGAAAAGCATCCTGCCCTCACCAAGAATTATACCTTAGTATAAAGGAAAAATGATCAATTTCAACAATTGGCTAAGCTTCTGGTGTCATTCAAAGGTGATCCAGTGTCTGTCAGCCTGGGACGACATGCTCGACAAGCTGCATTGCTTCACAAGAGATGGCTTGCACCTGTCACCCCTAGGCTTTCGAATACTGGCCAAGGCTCTTGCTGTCCCCGTAGTGCCTTTTTTAGTCAAGGCTCAAAAGTCAAACCCACCTCCGTAAACAGCACAATTAACAAAAAATTGAGGGTTATGCTACTCAACACCAGGAGTTTAAATCTCAAAATGCACGTGCTCGAAGCACTCCTCAGTATGGGGAACGTTGACATCGGTGCAGTAACTGAAACCTGGTTCAAGGCTCCAGGGAGCCCCCCCAGCATTACCGGGCTACAACTCATACCACACGTTTCGGCCACAGAACACGGACTGAAACACAAAAGGAGAGGGTGTATCCATATTCATCAAGGATACCTACACCTCCAGGTTAGTGGCGCAGCATGATACCTCTGAGATCATCCATGTGCAACTAACATCGGGCAAATCTGCAATGCAAATTGTGGCCTGCTACAGATCACCCTCCATGACCCAGGACCACCACTCCATCTTTCTGGAGACACTGGAAAACATGAAGGTCCTACCTGATATTGGGCGATTTCAATTACCCTACCATTCACTGGGAAAACTACTCGAGTACAAATTCCCAGACTCAGCACTTCCTGAAATTCATCAACTCAAACGCCCTGGATCAGCTGGTAAACTCCCCTACCAGAGGTGAAAATGTATTGGACCTGGTCAACCTGTCACTGGTTAGATCAGACCATAAACTAATCACTTTGGATGCCCACACCCCACCACCACCCCCAACTAAGGAAACCACACTAAAAAACTTTTCTAAAGCAAACTTCACCTTACTTAAGACAGAGGTGGTAAATTTCACAGCCCCCACGCTAAAGGATAACGCTGCCCAAGATGCAGAAACCTTTACAAATGCACTCTATGAGCACCTACACGGATGCATGGATCGTGCCATCCCTAGCAAAACCAAGACTCACTCCTCTAAGAGAAGGAAACCAGTTTGGTAGACCCCTGCAATAAACAGGCTATACAATAGAAGGAGTAAACTATTTCAGAAAAAAAGCAAATCCCAAGAAGGAAAGACATCCCTGATCAGTATCAGTAAGAAACTGAGGTCCCTCATGAAATCATCCAAGGCTAACTTCGAAAGAAAAATAGTCAAGGATTCAAAAGCTAACCACAAAGCCTTCTTTAGCTATGTTAAGAATCTAAGTGGCAACTTGCAGATATGCATTGAACTAGTACAAAAATAGCACAAAATGTACTGAACCTACTGATATTGCCAACATCCTGGCAGATAGATTCAGTGCAAACTTCACCCCCCTCTCACCTCCAAAAGCACCTACAACAATACCGGAAAAGTGTAGTGTCCCAAAAATCACAGATGCACAGGTGAAAACAGCCCTTTCAAAAGCCAAAAACACAGCGTCAGTGGGAGCAGATGGTGTCCCAGGCTGCGTCTTGCACGAACTACAGAATGAACTAATCCCCCACCTAAACACGCTGTTCAACCTCAGCCTCTCCGCAGGCTATGTGCCCATAGAATGGCGCAAAGCAACGGTTATTCCTCTCCACAAAGGAGGGGCCGCCACTGACCCTGGTAATTATCGCCCCATAAGCCTGACTAGCCTGGTCTGCAAGGCTATGGAGCGCATCATCATGGAACTCATTAACAAAGACATTGGGAACCTCCAGACACTTGACCCAACCCAGTTCGGCTTTGTTAAGGGCAGATCATGCCTACTAAACCTGGTTGACTTCTGTGAGACAGTCACCAAGGCCATAGACGAGGGAAAGGTGGTTCACACAGCCTACCTTGCCAAGGTTTTCAACACCATTCCCCACTCGGGTATTACAGAAAAACTCACCAGCCTGAACATAAACCCCCTACATCATGGGATGGGTTGCCAACTGGCTTACAGACAGAACTCACACGGTAAGAATAGCGGGCTCCAGGTCCGACTCTAAACCAGTCACAAGTGGTGTCGTACAAGGCTCGGTCTTGGGACCCCTACTGTTCGGCATATACTTCACAGAAGTACAGGCAAACACAGGAGGACTATGGCAACCAAGTTCGCCGATGACTGCAAACTGGGAGCCATAATTGACTCTCCGGCTGACACGGACCTCCTCCAAATGGGCCTTACTGAGACGGACACCTGGTGTCAAAGTCATGGCCTCAAGCTAAATGCCAAAAAATGCATAGTCATCCCGTTTGGGAAAACCAAAACACCCACGAATTACCACATAGGTGGCAGCTCCCCTTAATACAAAAGAGAGAATAAGAGGTCTGGGGACCCAGGTAGATAGTAATCTCTCCTTTGACAATCATATTGCCAAAGTAGTTAGGAAATCCTTCTATGTGGCCCATCTAATTACTAAAGGGTTTGCATCTAGAAATAAAGAGGCTATAGTGCCCCTCTACTCGTCACTCATTAGACCCATCATAGAGTACAATGCCCCATTTGGGATGTACCTCACAAGACACTTCCAACAGTTGGAAAGACCACAAAAGTACCTCACCAAGAGGATTACTGGTCTCAAACATATGTCCTATGCAGCCTGACTGAAAAAACTCCGGCTGTACTCAGTGGCATATTGCTTACTCAGAGGTGATCTCTGCCTCACTTACAAAGCCATGTCCAACTCAGAATAGATGGACCTGCTCCACCTAAAGAAATCCAAGTCGCTGTGAGCCACGCGCTCTAGTGAGCTAAACCTCGCCACAACAATAAACAGAACATGCTGGAGGGATAGATTCCTGTCACAGAGACTCCCCATGCTTTGGAACAAAATTCCAAATTACATCAGGCAGTGCCCCTCACTAACACTCTTCAAGAGAAACCTTGATGAGTGGATGGGTAACAGAAAATACACCCCTGGGATCACTTCATTAGCTCTGCTTGACAGAGGATCAGTTAATTAATCAATGGGGCGGCGAAAGCTGACACACTCTGGCTAGGCTTATAAATGTCATCGGGCAGATAGCCTAGTACCTACCTATGAACCTAAGTGTAAGCATGGGTCTGGGAGATGAACCATTTACAGGTTACCTGTTTGCATCAGAGACATAGGTGCCAAACCTGGGATGAATTTCCGGTTTCCCATCCAGTTGTCCAAGTTGCACTTGAATTGGATTAGGGAGGAACTCTGCTTCACATGGATGTGGAGCCTGTTCCATAGATGGAGCAGTCTCTGGGATACATACCTTTCTCTCCAGCAGGTCCTATTTATAACACAGGCAAGGTTTAAGTATTTAGAATGGGTAATTCTGGTACTGTTTGTTTGTGGATATGCAGAAGGTCCATCAGAGTGGGGTCTGACAATGCCCTGTATGCCAGGCATAGATCTCCCCTCAAAAGCCTGTAGGAGACAGAATACAGGGATAGGGCCTTGAGGTGGTCTGCATAGGACATACTTCTTACACCCTGTACTTTATTAAACACAAACACATCAGGATGGATGACTGGAACATTAAACTTAAACAAACTAACTGATTGACTGACTGCTACACATATACATGCTTTCACTCTGCACTCTTAATTGCAAATGCTCAGTACTTATATGCACGTACCCATAGACTGGAATGCTTCTTAAAGGTACATCACACACTCTGATCTACAACATCTACACTGTGCTACCAACAGTTCATTTTCTGTCTGAACATTTCTCCTTAGTGCTCCTGTACGATCCTGAGACAGAAGTGAATGACCTCTTATCTTTCAGGATTCTACCTGCAGTGTCATTTTGACTGGCGTCTGCTTACAATACAGTTGGCTTATTCACTTGGTTTACTATCACAGTCTTAAAAGTCATAATCCTGAGACCATAATATCAAAAGAACAAAATGCTGAAGACCACAGTATCAAACTCCTGAACCCATGTTAGCACTTATTCCTAGGTCCACACCCCTGCACGCCCTATGTTAGAACTCCTTCCTGGGTTCACACTGGTAGGGGAATTTGGTATTCAAGATGTTTAGACGTTATGGTCATTATGGTATTTTAATATTATGGTCTCGAGGATGTTTCCTCCTTCAAACCTCATTGCCTCATTGTTCTTTTAGAATACTTGATCCAGCTGACCTCGTGGTTGAGGTCTGTGAAGTATTAGATGCTATTAGAGCACCTTCCGCTATGTGTATTTATTGCAATATGTGTAAAAGGTTTTGTATTTGAGATGAGAGTTCTCTTCCTCTGCTTAGATGCCAGAGAGCCTTCCTCTATGCATATGTACTCCAACATGTATTATAGTTTTCATGTTTGAAAGGAAAGTTCTGTCCGTCAGCTGGTCAACTTGCCATAGACACTTGTTTGATTTGGGTGTGTTAGTCCTTAGTTATAGTTTACACTTCTTTTACCTGGTGCATCACAAGCTTACTCATGGTGGATGTGTGGCGTAGCACAAGCATGTCAGGGACTTACTTGAGGGTAATTTTACACCTTTGTATGCCTTATAAGACCCCTCTTCCTCCTCCTTAGGACTTACCTTTCCCTTTTTACAGATGGATTAGTTTGGCAGCAAAGAAATTTCTGTGCTAGAAGACAGTGTTTTAGAGGTATATATATTTACCTGTCATATCTCTGACCTTCAGGCTCTTTTTTGCAAGAAACCTTACTTGTTAAGTCATAAGGATCACCTGTCCTCAGGACTTACCTGCATTTCTTACCTAGCATGACTTATAAATTGTATTAAACCAGTTCATCTCCTCTTGCTCTTTCCCAAGGCAGAATTTAGGGGAAATGACTATGCATGGCTTGACATTCATTGCCAGCACATGTAACTGAAGAAGGTACATGACTTGAGGAAAATAAATTGGCTATATACTTTGTTGCTGTTAGAGCAGGTCAGGATATGGCCAACCAAAAATTAAACACGTGGGAAACCGATTTCATAATTGCTTGCTACAGAATGTCTTATCATACTTTGGCTCCAGTTGCGCAGAGAGTACTCTGCCAGAGATGATGTTTTGTGTTTCAAGAGTGTTCATTTCAGATGGTTGTGCTTCATGTACTTGGTTGTCACTGCATAGTCTCATTAAGCATTATTGTCTTGACAGTGATTCTAAGAAATAGGCCTTCTTTGTCACTTCTTTATTTCAGGACTCAGCCATCTTTGGGCCTATTTGGGTGCCTGTCCCCTGGGGAGGTTCAGTTATACAGCTTGGGGTAAATCTTAGTTGTTATCCACTAATGAGCTTCTCTAGAAGTAAGGCACAACAGTACTCATCAGTTGGCTTTTGTGAAGGTACTATGCCTTAGATAGTCATTTCCCTTACATTGTCCCCTGTTTTATTGTCTTATCCACCCACTTTTCAGATGGATAACCCTGCAAATATTCTACGTTTTCTCATTTTGTTACTTTCTCTGTTTATTTGTTTGTATCTTTCAGTTGCAGACAACTCAGGACCCATGATGACAGAACTGTAATCCTACTCTTCATTGTGTTTAAGGGGGGCCAGTTCAAACTCATAGGAAATCACTGCTGATGTGTTTTTTATTTGCAAATGGCAGTGATTCCTTTTGGTTTGATTTTCTGTTTTCTCCACAGTTGCATGACCATGAAGTGGTTGGGGTGGAAAAGCCAATCTGCATATGAAGAGGACAAAAACACTTTTTTTGTGGAGATTCAACAGCCTGCAGCTATAACTAGTGTTTCATCCAGTAGAGGCTCTACTGGTTTTCAGCTTAGGGAAACATAGGTGAACCAGTCAGAAATGGGAAACGTGGAGCCAGATGCACCCTCCTAGCTAGGTGTGTTGCATGTACTTGCAATAGCTGTATGTATGAGAGTTAGAGAGCAAAGGAAATGTACTCAAGTGAGGGCTTCTTGGAAGGGAAATCCTGTCAAAGACCAGATGATATGCTGTGTTGTGACATATGTGTGATTATGCTGCACGGCTAGTGATAATTTTTAATGTTTACTGTTTTAATCATTTTAACTTGTGTACTTTTATACTTACTTTATGCTTCTGTAAGCAACTTGTTTTCAGGAGTGTTATTGCATGACTTCTTGTTTAAATATTGTTAGTGTCAGTTGGCTGAGGAAACTTTCCTCAAATCAGTTCACATACCCAGTTATCAACTTGTTAAATAAGTACGTACAATAACATAAAACACAGCAGATGATGTAGCACATAAACCAACTTAGTATGATTTGAACGGCAACTACAATTCTACTCTACAAGAGTTAGTCTTATAGTAGATAATATTGCAAAATCAGGTAAATCGGCATGGTTGAGACTGTGGATCGTGTTTTGTTTCAAAATGTTATTTTATTATAAAATGTTCTACTATTAGCATATGTAGATGAGGTGAACCTACTTTCTTTGTGCCAGCAGGCTAGATTGTGTCTAATTTGTGCTAACAGATTTGTTTGTGAATCATAATAATACTAATATTGTCAAAACTGTGGATTTTATTTTCCTTCGGGTTCTTCTATATATTTTAAGAGTACAACTGAGGTTGCAGTGAGGTTAGGAATATTGTCTGTGGTTGCAAAAATCAACACTTGCTCAGCTGTGTAGTTACTTTCTCTTGCTTGTTTGCTTTTCTTTGGGATTATTACATCATATACTGTTCTGTTACTGGTGCAGTACAATAACAGCTTAATTTGTTTTGTATTTTAATTAGAAGGATTTTCTTTTTCAGAATGTAGTATTAGGAACAAAGAATTCAGCTTAAAAGTGAGGTTAGGCATGTGGGTCGGAGTATAGTAATATGTACGTCATTGGCATGGCCAAGCTGATGATAATTTCTGAAACATTTTACTTGGAAACAAGAATAAGGAACTGTGAATGTTTTTTTGTGACGTCCTTGGAAAAATGTATTTCTCTACTTTTCAAAAAAAAAAGAAGAATTTGCAGCTTTTGTTTTGTTGGAGTTCTTTTTAAGATAACATTGAGGCTTAGTTATCTTAGTTTTTAAAAAAGTTTTATACTTTTATAATTTTACATCAACATCAGTGAGTATGGTTATTAAAACTTCTAGTTTTAATATCCATGTACTATACAGATGCACATGATTTGCAAAACAAGGTACTCATGCTTGGTGACTGACTGTCTTTCACCTTGCCCTTGCATAAAAAGAATTAGACAATTAAATCATCTCTTGGCATTTTTTTTTGCTTGTTACAGACTTTAGGAGCACTGCAGTGTTAGTAGATACAGTGGATAAAATGCCATGCGCTTAGCAAGCTCTTTGTTTTATTACTTAATGAGCTGAAATTAGGGACGAACTGTAATTCAGACCTTCATAGTGTCATCATCCCTTTACAGCTCTCCAAACCCCACACCCCCTAACTATATATACCAACTCATAGATCACACTAGAGTGGGGAAAAGGGCAAATTTTTAAAAGGGTTTGCTTACCTTACCTTATGCACTGTGGTACTGCCTTGTTGTTGGCCAACTTATTATACTTGGATGATTTTCTTTACGATGGTTTGACTGTTCGATAAAAGGGATGTTTGAGGGTTAGTGTTCGTGGAAAAGCCGTTCAATAAAAATTGCATTTGATGGGTAAACATAGACCGTGTAGGGTATATCTTACAAATATGTAAGCACTCCTTTATCCATCAGTGTGGGATGCTGTCAGATGCTTTTCCTGTAATCTATGTATGCCATACTTAGGTTCTTCCCCTTTATTTAACTTTATTTAGCAACAAATGGTCCTTTGTTCCACGTGACTTTCCTTTCTTACCCTTTTGTTCTGTTGCCATGATTGAATTTTCTTCTAAATGACTATAATCGTTGGAAGGCAAGGTACTGGTCTGCAGTTTTTAGGATAGCTTGCAGATTCACTCTTAAGGAGGTGCATTATTTTTCCTTTTGTTAAGCAGGTTGGTGAATGTTTTTGGGATGCGTATATAAGTAATTCATATTCAGGGCTAAATCTTTATGTAAAGATGTTAATACTTTTAGCCAAAAGTTAGTTACTACATCTGGGCCGGGGGTTTCTAATTAGGAGCTTTTCTTAATTTTATTTCACTTTCATGGGCTGTTACTTCATCCCATTTCATATCCTGCACATTTGAACTTATTGTTCCTTTTACTTCTATCCGTTCAGCATCTTTATTGTGTTCCACAGGATCTTCATAACTATCTATCCAAAATGTGTCTACTACTGTTTTTGGTGGGGTTTCTATTCCTTTTGCTTTGCTTTCCAATTCTCTAGAAATTTTTGGGTCATCAATGAATTGCTTATTTTGTACTTTTTCCTTTATGTTTATCTGCATATTTTCTACGTTTTTCTGCCTGTGCTGATATATTTAATTATTTGCAATAGTGTATGATAGATCCCTGCTATGTTCTAATACTGTGCCTTGCTTTTATTTACTTCTGTCTTTCTGAGTGTTTTTGTTGATCTGTTCCCTCTTCTATACTCTTCTAACAGTGACACTTCTTGTCTTAATTGTTTTATAGTTTTCTCTATTAATTTTCTCCATGATGGCATTGGATTTCCTTCCTTTCCCTTATTGCTCTGTGATTTTATGGGATGACTATCTGTTGTTTATTTAGGTGCACACTAATATATCCTATTTACTTCTGTTATATCACGTGAATTTCTGTTAACAGCCTTGATTACTGTGTTTATCTCTTTTATTAGACTTCTAACATTTTGGGTCTTGTTTACTTTCTGTAATCTATTTCTTTAATTGATCTTACTATGTCTATCCATCTCTATTAGGTCAAGCAACATTTGCCTTAGACCAATTTATTCTAAGCTGAGGGCATGTTCTTTTCTATTTCCTGCAGGCATTCTAATGAAAGTTCCAGAACATCTTCCTGTGAAGTATTCTCTTCAGCTACATCCTACTTCATCTGTTGCCCATTCATATGGAAGCTGACTGGCCCACCACTCCACAACATTGAGTGTGTCAGATTTGCCACTGATTCCTGGTCCTTCCCTTTCTGTGCAACTCCAACTGAACTTTTATACTGCTTTTGTAATGAAGACTCCATAGTATCTTTATGTGGCAAGTAATTATATGCTTCGTATTCTATTCCTGTTTCTGCATAATTTGGGGACTCGTTGTTCCATCATGCTGTGACGTTACCAAAGTTGGATTTTCTACACTAAATCCTTCACTTTGCAGGTAATCCACAATTTCAGTTTCTGTTTCTTTAATTTCTCTATTGTTAATCCTCTCTTCTACTTCCGCACTTTGTTTTCTTATTTTTTGTACTGTGAAATTTTCCATATCTGGATGCTTTGCTTGTAATTCTCTTCAAATATCTTTGGTGCTGCTTTTTTGTATTGATTAGTTTTGCTTTCTCTTTTGTGTAAATATTGCATCATATTAAATCTCTTTTTCGTTCCCATATCCGGACTTCTTCTTTAGATGTCTCCTGCTCCAACTGTTGTTTCTTACATTGCAGATTCATTGTCCCATCATGCTGTGTGAGACTTTCTGCACTAGAGCCTTCACTTTTCAGATATTCCATGACTTCATTTTTTATTTGTTTAACCTCTACTTTACTAAACTTATGTTCTGCGTTCACACTTTGTGGTCTTATATTTTATATTTTATATCGTGACATTTTCTATATTTGGGTGCCTTTGCATGTGTTTCACTTCAAATATCTTTGGAGCTGATTTTTTGTATTTCTTAGTGTGGTTTTCTCCTTCACATAAATTCTGCATCATATCAGATCTCTCTTTCTTTCCTTTGTCCATGTTTCTTTTTTATACCTTTCGAAAATCTCTAGGTTGTGTTCTTTATATTTTAACACTTCCTCTGTCACTTCCTTTTCCAAGCAGCCCAAAGTTTCCTTGTCTATGTAATGTTTTTCGTGGATCTGCTGTATAATTGAACATAAATTTGCATTTGAAGCTTTCGGCAGTTTTTTCCTTCTGCAAGTAATTTTCTTTCCTCTAATTTCTCTATTAGTCTTTTTGAATATATTCTTTCTAGAAGTTCTGAGCTTCTTGCATAGTAGTAAAAACTTATAATTCCTTCCTTATCCTCAGTAGCCCATTCTGTCATTTTTATGGCTCTTTTTTTGGCTTGTCAGTTTTTGTGTTTTTTCTGGAGAACTACTTCTGTCTACAACAGGAGAGCCATCCTCCTCCTGAGCCTAGCTTAATCCAATTGTAGGAATGTTTCCGTATGTTGACGATTCTGCACTGTCATTTTTTTCCAGTCCTAGCTCCAGGAACTGGGCATGTTTTCATCCTGGGAAGTGCAGGATCTCTTTGATGTACTGGGCAAGAAATCTGGAGCAAAGCATAGTAAACTAGGCTTTTATTTTCTTCAGATGTTCTCTCCTATAATGTGTAAACCACTGGCATTTATATTTAGTGTGTATTGTATGTCACTGCTGTTATTGTCCCAGATCCATTGAAAATACTGCGGTCATATCAATTACTAAAATAGCCTCTCCATCTTCTTAAGAGTTCTGACCAGTAGCTAACCTATGCCCACTGTCAAAAAAGTGTGAACAGCTATTTGTAATGAGCCACTTGAACTTCCATCTCTGTGATGATCAGACAGTTCCAGACAGGTTTAGATACATTGACTACTGTAACAGATAACATATACAATAGCATAATGCCATTCTCGCAGCTGGGTTGTTTATAGACATGGCCGGAGCACTTGAGACAGTAAATTATTACCTTTTACTAGCGAAGTTGGAGAAGTTGGGCTTTGGAGCTAACTTCTACATTCCAGACTGACATGGGTAGATTCACCTCTGGAGTACCATGAAAATCTGTGTTAGAGCCACTTCTGTTCTCCATTTTCTTAAGTGACATTCCCACAGACCTCTCTTTGCTATGACTATATATGCTAATTGTATCCTGCATGATAGTTAAAACCTGCACATTCTTCTCCGATTATGACTGTCATTACAGCCTTATTTGTATTCCTTATGAGTGGACCTGTAATAGCAAACTCTCAATTAATTCTAATGAATCCAGTGTTAGTCTGTTTGCCTTCCTGCAAATGCTAACTGAAACCTCTCCCTTTACACTCAGTGACCCCCTATTCTGAATCAAATTCCAAATGTCACCCGGCAAATATGATGCATGTGGTGCTGCCATTTGTGTGTGCCATATGCTGTTTTATAATGTTAATATTGTTTGTTCTCAGGTAAAGCCTGCAGCATGGTAGTCCGCCTTCATGATCAGCAACTTGATAGATAGATAGACAGACAGACTGATAGACCGATAGATAGATAGATAGATAGATGGACCGATAGATAGATAGATAAATGCAAGTAAATAGTTCAACAATAAGAAAATAACAGGAATAAATTAACACTGTTGTGAAATAAGCATTCATTACTTAACAGTGCACTGCAAGAAGTGCTTAATAAAGTTAATAAACAATTAGCTAATTGTTCGCCAGGAGCAGTTATCAGTACCATTGTTAGAGAAGATGTTGAGGGAGTCTGTCACCACAGAAGAGTGTCTGAGCAAGTTGCAGATGAAGGGTAGTGGCTAGCCATCATTATCTGGGACTAGGAGGGAGTATTTGCGTTAATGAATTGCAGGAGATATTGTACTTGTTCATATTTCACATAATCTTAGCCCAGTTCTCTACAAACAAAAGTTCAGATAAAAATATATTTCTGGGGGAATGGAGGGCTTCCCACACCTCTTTTGCAAATTGAACCCTCCTTTGCCCCCTGAGTTAACATAACAAACTTGAGGGTCACTGCATCTTAGTAAAAACTACATGTTGAGCTTGGAGAAGAACAGACTTGTACAGCAGGCCGCAGACAACTGGACCATGACCGCTATGCAAGTCTTGTTGTAAGATACTAAACGTATGTAAAAATGGTGTGGAAAAAGGCTGATTTGTCACACACAGTAAGCTGCAGCTTTGATTAGTGCAGCCATTTGTAGATATTTCTGCAGAACTGGTGGAAAACAAATGGAGCAAGAGACCCTCATTAGTGGGGATCACTTAGGTATTTTTTTTACCTTATCCTGCCTCATGACTGCTCATAAAACCTTGCACTCCCACCCTTTGGGTTGTTATGTATGCATGTCTCCTTTGACTCGTGCACAACATTCATGCACATGGTCTGTGGGGTGCACATTTTCCCACTATCCCTACTACTTCTTACCCATTTTACAGTTCTGATCTCTTAACTGTGTGCATGTCTGTAAACCTCCCACATGTGATGCCTAAGGGATCGAAACAAGGTTAAGTACACTGACGGTCAACAGATGGAGAGTCTTTTCTTTCTTAAGACCATAGAGGGGTGTTGATGGCTACCAGAGCTACCAGCACTTCATCCTTTAGCTTATCTGTGACGAAGAGAAAGCTCAAAGGTTTCCTTAGCTACCAATGATTTGTACTGAAGGGAGGACCCAGTGGTGGAACAGGTCAGATCCCAGGCATTAGCATGAAACCTAGTAGGCAGAGGGACTGCAGCTGAGGTCTAAGGCTTGACTGGCTTCTGTTTCATTGCCCACTGCATACATTGCGGTCTTTTATTCTTGGTGGGAGTATGACCTGTTAATAATGGGTTACTCTTCAGCTTCTTGTCTCCAGCTAGATGCACATTTGATTATACATATGTCCCCTAAGACCTGTAATTCTGTAAAATACCTGTTGTATTTATACTGCTTTACCTTGCTTGTCTGGTCAAGCTAACACCTTACATGTGAGGTGCTAGCAGAGTGCCTCTAAGCCCCTGGGAGTCGGGAAGAGTTAATTTTGGTCAAAACTTGGGTCTAGAGTATTGATTGTTTTTTGTCTCCTTCCAGGTGGTTGGCTGCAGACTAGTTAAAGTTGGAGTGGTCTCATTGTGCCATCATTGGCAACCACGGGGCCTTACTTCTACCTATGCTGCACTTTGATATACACTTCAAAGCGTGTGATAAAATCGTTTGGTGGGCATGGGAGAACAAGTTGCTGCATTTAGGTTTAGTGCAAGCAACAGGATGTGTGTTTGCATCTCCAGTCTAATACGGGAACTTGCCTGTCCATCATTCTGTTGGTCACCCATGCTGCCTGTACTACTCTTCGCTCTTTCTGCAGAAGGGACACAGTAGTGGGCTCATGCATTCTGGGTAAAGAAGGCTTTTCCACCTCTTTCTGGATCGATTGCTGTCATTCTGTCTGTTGAGTTGAAGGTATCTCTGCTGGAGAGTTACAGAAATACTAAGCCCTTCCTGAGATTTCTTTACTTGGAAAATTTCTAAGCCTTATGAAAGACAGTCTTAGTGACTTCCTCTTCATTGTTTATCAATTTAAAATCAACTTAGTCTTTGGGAAGAAAGAAGAGTTACTCAGGGTTATTCCTTGCTTTCATCATTTTAATTGGGGTACCATGTTTGTTGCTTAATAGTACCAGTATATGAGTCTTTATTTATTTTGTATGGTTATTAACTGAGTGAATTAATTTATTTTATTGAACTTTTTTCAGCCATAGCCTAGCCATATACCAAGACATATCACAGTGCAACTTCTCTCATTTTACCAATGCAACTGAAGTAATGTCATAGATGTTGCAGTTTTGTGACAGGTTTATAAACAATTTAAATCTTCATAGAAGTATACTTAGGGAGGGATTTTTACAACTTTGAAAAAAAGTGTATATATTTACACAATCCAAAATGAACATTTATATTATTTGCAATTCAAGTATGTATAATAATTCCTGGAGGATGGCTGTTCACTTAATTTAGGTAAATATTACTATATACTCCAGGTAATCTGATAATTTATGAATCACAGTATAGTCCTGCATTATGAGGTTCATTTCAAAGTTGGTGGCCTGTATTGCTTTTTTTTAATAGTATAAGATTTGTTCTTTTGTTACTGTTGATATATGGTGGTTCATTTTGTGTGTCTGTTTGTGAGTTTAACTTTAAGACTTTAATGACACTGTGTTGAGAGGGAGAAATATTAATATCCCACTCAGACATTGTTGACAAGCTCTCCAAATTAGGCATAAATCAGGATTGGTGAGACCAACTCCACAAAGAGACTGGTCACTAGTGGTGTACCTCAGGGATCCGTGCTGGGCCCACTGCTGTTTGGCATCTACTTCTCAGAAGTAAAGCTTAATGTCAAAGGCCTATGGCCCACCAAGCCCAGAGATAACTGTAAATTGGAAGCCATTGTAGATCCCCCACCACCATCTTGCAAAAGGGTATAACACAGAACAATATCTGATGCCAGAGCTACAGCTTATAACTCAACACCAAGAAATGCATTATAATGCTCTATGGGAAACTGTCTACTCAAGTTAATTACTCCATTGATAAAACACCCCTAAGAGTCGCCCCAGTAGTTAGGGATCTAGGAACAAATGTTGACACTAATCTGGTATTCATCCAACACCTAGCAAGGAGAGTAAGAAAATCTTTCTTTATCACTCAGCTTATAGGTTAGGATATGAATCCAGGTCCAAGGAAGTTATAGTACCACTCTACCCAGCCCTGATCAGAACAATCATTGAGTGCAATGTCCCCATTGGCAGTACCTAGCCAGCCACTTGTAACACCTACAATGGTTCCTTACCAGGAGAATCCAGGGCATGAATACCCTGGCCTACACAGACTCTGTGAAGACCATATCTCTGTACTGAGTCTCCTTCAGGCTACTGAGAGATGATCTGTGCTTGGCTTATAAGGTATTATCAGATCCAGCCTTGATGGAACTTTTGCAAGTAACCATTTGAAATGTCTGATCCCACTAGAGTGACTCCCAAAATACGGAGACTGAATGGCCGAAAAAACAGACTTACATATACTAATTAGAGATGGCATTTTTCAGAATATTCTCTTTTCTCAGAACTGGCATATGTATGTTTGGGGGGTATGGGGGTGCAGGGGTGGCTTGACTCCCTACAAAAAGAAATTTTAAGAAGAGAGACTTTTGAGATTTGCTCTTCTCTGGGTTTTCGTTTTTTTTCCCCCCTGACTTTTTGGCAGTCATCACTTTGAGTGCCAACATTTCAGTAGGGAGTCTCTTTTGCACATCTATAAAACAAATTGCAACAGAAACACTAGCTTCAGGGATTTGAACTTTGCTTGTGACAAGTAGAACATGCTGTAGAGACAGATATGTGTCTCAAATGATCCCCGTGTTATGGAATAAGGTCCCCATCCATATGAAACAAAGGTCATCCCTGACTCTGTTCAAATAAAACCTTGACCATTGGATGGGAAATCACAAGTTCACCCCCAATCTGGTTTCCATATCTCTGATGGGCAAAGGCTATCATTAAGTAAAATATTCTCCGATCCCCCCTCCTATGAGATGCCTAAGGTATTGCGTTGGGGTGTGAGGCTAGGCTTGTAAATGCCCTAGTGGTCATTAGCGTAGTAACAACCTGTGAACCTATCAGATAAGTTGTGGACTTGTTCAAATTGCTTGATTTCTTACTTTATAATTAACTTATTCCTGTTTATGATGGATGCAGTGGACACCTTCAGGATACTTCCTGTTTTGGTTGATTTGCCAGTCATGACTTAAAATGGTTAATTTAATGGATAAAGTGAGAGTACAACATTAATGGCAGTACCCATAAGACTAATCTGCTTGTTGGGTGTCACATGGTTCTTCTTGCAGCTGTTGCTGCCATGAAAATAAACAGTATTGCTACATCCAGAATGGCAATCTCTCTGTGTTATGCCATCTGTTTGATGGATCTGAAGTGTTCCGGAAAAAATAAGTACTCTTTGCATGATATCTGATTAGGACTGAGTAACATTTGTGGATGGCAGAATGAAATTGAAAAGTACTTATTTTTTATTTACTGAACTTAGTTAACTGGGTAGATAAGCTGGCCAGTAGATGCTTTTCAGCAACAACCCAGGGTCTAAAGGAGCAGAAAACATAAAGTCAGGTAAAGCATATATTTAAAATAAATAAGAGCAGATTTAACTACTCTTACTTCAGTCAGAGTTGTATCCAGATAATCCATATTATGACCCAGGGGGCAAACTGATAAAAAGAAGTGGTGAATCCTGTGAAAGGTTACTACTAGACTACCAGCTGAAATTGAAAATTAAAAATGAGTGGACAAAATATTAAACAAAATGAAAAATTGGCAAGATGAGCAAACTGGCTGATTGCTATAACCCAAAGAGCTGCCACCTCAGTAAGCATAAATGTGATTAGTAGCATTCCCTTGAGTTTCAGTACTGGGTCATCTTTTATTCAGCATTTACTTCTCAGATCTTCATAACACTAACACAGAGGTATGGCTAGCTACATTTGCTAATGACTACAATTTGGGTGTTGTCATTCACAGAGGCCATCAGTAAGTAAAATATTTTCCAATTAACATCCCCTTTTAAAACGCAGCTACTGTATCACTGCTGCAAGAGCTAAACCATATAAGTCAGTGGTGTATTAGAAACAAGCTTAAATTAAATGCAAAGAGGTGTAGCATTACCATTCTTGATAAACAAACATTCACAGCAGCTTAGAGTGCAGATATCTCCCCACTTCGGACTGAATCAGTCAAAGATCTCATAGGTTCATAGGCTCATAGAAGGTTACTAGGCTAATGGCCCTAGAGCCCTTACAAACCTAGTCATATTTATCCAGAGTTGCCCCAGTTGTCAGTGGTTAGGTGGGTTAAGTTCGCAGAAGGTAAGGGACTATGGCAGTTAATATTGACTTCCTCTGTTCAGGAGGGATATGGGAGACACCCTAGGAGTGAATCTGTGGTCACCCATCCCTTGCTGAAGGTTGTGTTTGAAGAGGGTCAAGGAGGAATTGGAAGCTTGTTACAAAGAAGTGGCAGTCTCTGGGAGATGTCTCTATCTCTCCAGCATGACGTGTTGATGTCAGAGGCTAGGTTAAGATCCGTGGAGCGAGTGACCCTTATACAGTTTGATTTATGAATGTGTAGCATTTCCATCAGGGCCAGTCAGAGACTGCCTGTAAGCCAAGCACAGGTCACTCCTTAGCACCTGTAGGAGACAGAATACAGTGATAGGGCTTTCAGTCTTTCTATGTAAGAGTTGATGTTCTTCGTGTTTCACTGTTGCAGTCATCACACTTGGGCTATCTGCCTGCAGGTAGCCCTCAGTGGCCCGAATACCAGAGACATAGTATTTCTGCATTGGATGCTGTCGCTCCAGGACTGACGTCAGGTTGTCAGGGGTATAAAAACAAGCAGCCGACGCCATTAGATCAGTCTTTCTTGCCGAGGAGCCCAAAGCAGTAGCAGTTTGCAAGTACCGGTTGGCCGCTACCTGAATTTTCGTTTACGGAGTTAATAATCCTGAAGTCTTCTAAAACTAAGTACCCCGTTGGAGATTCTTTTTTCTTGCTCTAACTGATGTCAGAAAAAGTTAACAATTGTCTTGCCTGTGGAAAGCAAATACCTCAAAGAGATTTTCATTCTTACTGCATCATCTGTTTAGGCCCAGACCACGACGTCCTTCGCTGTCATTTTTTTGCCTTATTTAACACCGAACTATTGGTCATCGGGCTCTCTTTGTCGCTAAATTCTTTCGCTCTCGATCTCCATATTCTGAAATGGCTTCGGTAAGCCATCCAACTACCAGTGTTCTGAAAAAATGTAAAAATAAAGACAGAGACAGACCGCATAGGTCCAAAACTGCCAACGACGCTTCCTTTAAGCTAGTCGCCAGTCCGCTGGTACTCAGTGAGGCACTTTCACAGCCCCTGATGCCCACTTCAGTGGATTCGTAGGTCTCTACTGAGACCTATTCGGAGTCCGGTATGCCGCGAGACTCTTAATCGACTGTGGAACCTGTGGATGTCTTTACCTTGGATGGGTCCGGAGCCGCTGAGCAGGCATTGGCTTCTGAGACAGTTATTCACTCAACCGATGTTTGACTCAAACCGATGACTTCTTTTTTAACCAAAACTACCGAGTTTCTTAAGCCCAGAGTATGCACTACGCCTAGAAAACTGACGGCCAAAGCGCATGCACCTGCTCCCATGCCACAAAACCAAATGCTTAGAATGGCTGAAGACCTTATTATGCTAAATAGGGGAAGTCAGCCTTCCCCTGCTAAGAGACAGAGTTCAGTCCCCTTCAGCTTCTACAGACCAGGAGTCCGATGACTCTGAAATTTCTGATTATGAAGACATGCCCTTATTTGCTTATGAGGATTCAGATGCAGAGGAATCCATTCCCTCTGCCTCCCCTCCAGAGGATTTTTCTTTTGGTGACTATCAGTCCAAAAGGAGACTCAGAGAATTTCCAGAGCTGCCTCAACACAGACCCTTAGCAATACCCTTTGTCCTGGATGTTGTGGATGATGTTTTTATGGAATCCAGTCTTACTCCTAGCACTTTACCTCCTGCCCCTGGGAAGCCAGACAGGTACTACAGAGTACCTGACACTCACAAATTTATTTTCAAGAATCCTACTGCTGACCCACAGATCATTTCCCAGGGGCCTAAAGGTATCAAGGCTACTACAGCCAAGAATCCCACCCCATTCAGACAGGGATTCCAGAGCTTTGGACAGATGCAGTAAGAAGATATATACCTCTGCAACTCTTGCTATTAGGGCATTGAATTTTCAGTTTCACATGCTGAAGTACCAGCAACATATTATGGAACTTATTAAACAAAAAGTGGCAACCTTTTCAGACTGTGTAGAAAATAAAGAATTGCAAGAGCTTATGCACTCTGCAAGCCAAATCAGCAAGCATACTTTGCAATGTGGTTTTGATGCCCTAGAAGCATCTTGCCGGGAAGCTGCCACTGGCTCTGTACTGAGAAGACATGCTTGGCTGAAGGAGCAGACCTTGCCAGACCATGTTAAATCAAAGTTACTAGATGCTCCTTTGAATAAGGACTGTTTGGCACCAAAGCAGAAGAGGTTCTTAAAAACATGGAAGAAAAAGCTAAGTCTATGCAGACTGTTAAAGAATTCTTACAGGTGCAACCCCGTAGATTCAGTAGGCATTGTCCTTCCAAACACTGGTCCTTTCCAGCCCCCTCCAGGCCTTCTCAAACCTGACACAGGGGAAACAGACCACCCAGACTTCAGTCTCAGGGTATGCAGAGATCTAAGCAATGGAGTGCCCCCACTCCTAAAGCAGGGAGTGGTAAGCCACCTCCTTACGGAAAAAGCTCACAATGACTTCTTTACTCCACTCCCCAGCCCTGCCCAATTGCTTGTGCCCCTAGGAGGAAAACTTGCCCTTCATGCAAAAAACTGGATGTCCATCACTCAGGACCGGTGGGTCTTCAACATTGTATCCCAGGGGTACAAATTTTATTTCCATTCTCTGCCAACCCCAAGTGGGTTTCCAGACCTTCCACCTGACCAGTGGACAGAGACTCAAAATCAAGTACTTTCCCTGCTCAATATCAGAACTATTCAGCTGGTTCCAGTAGAACAGAGGGGTCAAGGATTCTACTCCAGACTCTTCCAGGTACCCAGGAAAGAGGGCTCTTGGCGCCCAATCCTGGATTGTTCCATTCCCAACACCTTCCTGGTGGTACCAAAATTCAAAATGCTTACTTTGCAACAGCTTCTTCCTATGCTAGCCAAGGATGCCTGGTTAGTCACCCTAGACTTAAAGAAGCCTATCTGCATATCCCCATAAGAGAATCATGCAGGAAGTATCTACGTTTCAGGGCAGGGTCTATGCATGATCAGTTCTCTGCACTTCCCTTTAGCTTATCTACTGCACCCAGGATATTCACAAAATGCCTGGCTCCAGCCATTGCATACTGCAGGCAGAGAAATATCCAAATTTATCCGTACTTGGATGGTTGCCTGATTCAGGCGGACAGTCAGGGATTGCTACTGCAACACCTAACATTTGTGAAAAGCCATCTCACTTCCTTGGGGTACACCATCAATGAAAAGAAATCAAAACTGGTACCCAGTAAAAAGATTGTTTTTCTGGGAGAAAGCTTAGACACAACTTCCCAGATGGCATTTCTCACCTCAGAATAACAAGTCTATCTGACAGACTACTTCAAACAAATGGCCACCAGAACCCAGCTATCTGCAAGAAAAATACTGCAAGCCCTAGGGTTCATGGCCTCATGTATACTGCTGATTCCATATGCAAGACTGCATATGAGGAAACTCCAATGGTACTTAAAAAGTTTTTGGTGCCAACATTCTCAGGACCTGGAAACAGTCATTCCTATCATACCCTGTCTGAGGACAGAGTTCCTCTGGTGGGCAGAAGCATGCAACCACAACAAGGGACTGCCATTTACTAACCCCAAGCCGCCCAGACCCTAACCACAGATGCATCAGGCTATGCCTAGGAGGCACACATGGACGGAATATGTATTCATGGCCACTGGAGCCCAAGTCAAATTCATCTGCACATCAACCAAAAAGAGATGCTAGCTGTACAAAATGCCCTGACGGCTTTCAGATCCCTAATCTTTCCAGGACAACTGCTAATAAAAACAGACAACACCACAGTTATGTGGTACATCACCAAGCAGGAGGTAACCCATTCCTACCCACTCTGCAGGCTAGCCATGGCCCTGTGGAACATGGCCTTGGACATTCAAGTCCATCTGCAAGCTCAATTCCTGCCAGGCAAACAAAACTTACTGGCAGATGACTTAAGCAGAAATCCACTAGACCCACAGGAATGGCAATTGGAGCACAGCACCTTCAACCTTCTGATCCAGAAATGGAGGATCCCAGAGGTGGATCTCTTTGCTTCCCCCTACAACCACCAGCTCAGCAAATTCTGCACCAGGAATCCTCACAGCAGGGCTTGGAAAGTGGATGCCCTATCTTTCCAGTGGGTAAATCTCTCAGTCTGTGCCTTTCCTCCTCTGCCCCTCCTTTCAAGAGTATTACTCAAGGTAAAACAGGACAGACCAAGAACAATTCTGATTGCCCTGGACTGGCCACGCCAGCACTGGTACCCACTCCTGCGCAGCCTGACAGTGCCACCCTGGCACCTACACCAGAACCCAACCCTCCTCTCTTAGCAGGAGGGACAGATTCTGCATCCACAACTGCAAACCCTAAATCTTGCAGCCTGGCTTATTCCTTGAATTCTCTCCCAGCGACCTTAACCAAACAGATGCTGGACGTCATTGAAGCCAGAAGACCCAGTACAAGAAAATCCTATGCTGATAAGTGGAAAAGGTTCTGCTCATGGATTTGATCTAAAGGAGAGGACACAACACTGCCTTCTCTGCCTCTTCTCCTGGATTACTTAGCAGATCTACTCCACAAAGGCCTGTGCTTCTCCTTCATTAAGATACATGCCTCAGCCATTTCTGCTCATTACAACACTGAGCACCTCTCTTCTCGCACCCTCTTATCAAACAGTTCCTGAGAGGGGCAAACAACTTAAGGCCACCAAGGAGAGCACCCACCCCTGCTTGAGACCTTAACTTTGTACTGGAAAAGCTCACCCCCCCCTTTGAACCTGCTGCATCAGCAGAGTTAAAATTCCTCTCTTGGAAAACAGCCTTGCTTCTAGCCATCACTTCAGCTAGAAGAGTGTGTGAGCTACAAGCACTGATGGCTGTGGAACCCTTCATTATTTTCCATGCTGACAGGGTTTCCCTCAGGACTAACCCTTCCTTTATGCCTAAAGTGGTGTCCAGTGTGGCTCTCAATCAATCCATCCATTTGCCAACCTTCTTCCCTAATCCTCAAAGTAAAGGGGAAAGGATCCTGCACTCCTTGGACATGCACAGACAGCTCAGATTCTACCTTGATAGGACTAAGCCCTTCAGAAAAATCTGACCAGCTACTAGTCAGCTTTGCAACAGGGGCAGAGAGCAAGGCCATTTCAAAACAAGTTATTCCCAAATGGATAGCACACTGCATCCATTTCTGCTACAAGCACCATGGGAAACCAACCCCTCAGGGGGACAGAACACATTCCACTAGGGCAACATCTACCTCTGCAGCATTTCTCAGGGGAGTCCCTACCAGGGACATCCTGGAAGCTGCTACCTGGATTTCTGTACACATCTTCACCAAGCATTACCACCTGCCTGTCTTTTCCAAATCCAGGGCAGGATTTGCTACAGCAGTCTTGCAAGGCATACTAGCCAGCCCTAACTCTTCTTGACTCCCTCCACCCTTCTTCAGCTTTGGGAATCCACCCAAATGTGATGACTGCAACAGTGAAACACAAAGAACATAATACAGTTGTGTTCAGTTAACATAAATGTAGATGTTCGAGTGTATTCACTGTTGCAGTCCTGGTTTCCCTCCCTCCAGCCCCCTGGTTTTCTCTATGTCCTATCTATGGCTATTACTAACCCCTTTTGGGGTATTGGTATTGTTATCGGTGTTTAGTTTTTACTGGTGGTGTTTTCCCCACCATAACCTAGCTCCCTATTTGAGGGGCTCCTGACATTTGGGGCAAGAAAAACTGATGTAATGGCGTTGGCTGCCTGTTTTTACACCCCTGATGACCTGACGTCAGTCCTGGAGTGACAGCATCTGACGCAGAAATACTAAGTATCTGGTGTTCAGGCCAACTGAGGGCTACCTGCAGGCAGATAACCCAAGTGTGATGACTGCAACAGTGAATACACTTGAACATCTACATTTATGGTAAGTGTACACAACTGTACTTTTTGTGTACCCTGTAATTTCTTGGTGAGAAACCTCTGTGGTCTTTCCAGTTGTTTCAGGTGTCTTGTGAGGTACATGCAAAATGGAGCATTGTACTCAATTATTGGTCTGATGAGGGCGCAGTATAATGCAATTATAACATCCTTAGATCTAGATGCGATGCTTTTACCTATAAGATGTGCCACACAGAAGGATTTCCTTACTAATGTGGATACATTGAAGTCAAACTTTAGATTGCTATCAACCTGTGTGCCCAGGTCATGTACCACTGTGTCTACACGTCGGAGGTGGTGTCTGTAATATAATTGGCAGGGATGTCAGCTTTCCCAAAAGGAATAATAATACACTGTTTTGTATTTAGCTTTAGTCCATGGCTTTGGCACCAACCATTTTTCTGCGTTAACCCTGTCTGCAGTATATTAGCATCATTGGGGGACTCAGTGTTTGTCCCAATTTGCAATCGTCAGCGAACCTGGTCAGCCACAGGCTGTCCAAGTTTTCCTGGACTTGTGAGAAATAAATTCCGAACAGTAAAGGGCCCAGCACAGAACCCTATGGTATGCCACTGGTTACTTGTCTTTTGCTAGAGGTGAATTCACCCACTTTGACAGTATGCATCCTGTTGGTGAGCCAGTTGGCTACCCATCTGGTAATGTAGGGATTAATTCCCAATTGGGAGACCTTTGTCGATAGCTTCCTATTGCATCACCACATAGAAACAATAGATAAGAAATCCTTCTGTCTGGACAAGTTAATAAATAGAAATGTCTCATCTAGGATAAATGAAATTATCATTCCTCTAGACTCTGCCCTGAACAGGCCAATTATAGAAGCTAATGTAGTAAAAAGGCACTTAGAGGTAGCTTGTTTGACTGCACAAATTTTAATGAACACAGACAAATAAAGTGAAGCGCTTTTCGTCCGGTTCAGTGACCGGACTTCTTCAGACAAAGTTCAAAGCAAGTACATATATCTTAAATACAAACAGTTAATTACACCAACATTAATTAACCAGTCCCTACAAGCCTTCATTAGTTTTTACTTAAAAGGTCACATGTTAAAATTCATTTAAAGTACTATATAAAACTATCAGTTTAACCATACTAAAACCTATAATTTCAGTTGCAATAAATTATAAATTTTGCTCTGTATCCGTCCACATATTCTATTAAAACTGTTAAATACATTAAATTAAAAAAAATAAGTAATTGTAATAAATACATGTCTGAAGAAGTCCGGTCACTGAACTGGACGAAAAGAGCTTCACTTTATTTGTATGTGTTCATTAAAATTTGTGCGGTCAAACAAGTTACCTCCAAGTGCCTTTTTACTACGTTTGTTTTCTTTGGTATTTTTATAGAAGCTAATGTCTCTTTTAATGTGCATCTACCCAAGCACATCACTCAGCTGAAAAGACCACAGAGATTTCTAACTTAAAAGATCACTGGACTAAAGGTCCTTTGCTACCATGGCAGGCTTGAAGCTGTATCCCTGTATTCTGTCTGTTATAGACTCCTGCACAGTGATTTACGTCTGATGTTCCATGTTGTTAAAGATCCAACCTTCCTTGATCTTATAAATTTTTACAAAGCAAATGGCTCCATAAGGACTCGCGCAGCCATCGTCTCAAGAATATTTTTGTGTCACATATACAATAGAGTGATACCGTCACCTCCTTTAATGCAAACTTTGATTAATGAATGGGTGTCTGTATTCATGTGGAATAATTTGTTCTTTGACATTGTTTTTAGGAAACTTATTGGGCATCTAGACTTTTCTATTGTTTCAGAGTACTCAGACACACCGGACCACAACAGTATGTCCTATGTGCTGTCTGCTTGCACTTAACTACATACAGAAATGTTCCAGATAAAGCAGCTGCAGGTTTGCTCCATTTCAAAGACTGTCTATTTCTACTGCTAGTAAACATTGCTAAAACATGAGAGACGTGATGAAATGTGGGCCAAGTAGTAACAGACAGCAGAAATGCAAGAATGCACTTCAGGCTGTAGGGCATCATAAATTGGCCTATTTAAAAGGACATGAGACTGTACAGCTCACTCACCAAACACTTTAATGGATTAAAGTGATTAAGCTATGACATCGGATTCAGCCATTGTTCCCCTTCAAGCAGTTTTTGGACTCCCAACTATTTTTATTTTTGATAATATTACACAGTGTGCAAGTCAGAATTTTTATATTCATTCACATGATTTGGAAGTTAATCATTCACCAACCAGTCTAAGATGTATTGTCATAAGATGGGCAAGTGGGCTCCATGCAGGCCATCAAAGACATCATGAAACATGTACTGCCATTTCATAGCAGGACTGCTGCTTGGATTTGCTTGAATACAGAAATACTCAGCTACAGCCTACAACAGGGTTATAGGTTCATTGGTTCATAAGATGTTACTAGGCTATTGACCCGAGGGTCTTTACAAGCCTAGCTGTTAAATCCCAGTATAATACTAGATGAGAGATATTGTCTATGCCCAAGGTTTCTCTAGTAAGAACTACCCATGTGCAGGAGAGAAGCCAGGGCAATCCCCAGCAAAAATTTACAGTTTCCCATCCAGTCATCCAAGGTACTCTTAACAGGTCATGGAGGTGCTCTGTTTGATATGTATTGGAAGCAGGTGTTAGCTTGCTAAATAATGTTTATGGCCTGGGAACTCCAGACTAAGTGTCAAGATGATGTAATGTGAATACTGGGAACACCTAAGTGTTAAAATGATGTAATCTGGGAGGGCCTTAGCAGAGCTGTTTGTTAGTGTTTTAAAAACTATTATTCAGTGAGAGACTAATAGCATTTGTCTTGGACCATCAACCCCAGTACTGCTTACGTTGTTTATGTATGCAAGTAGGATTATAGCACTGTGTTTTCTCTTAAGATTAGCTAAAGGTTAGATTAAGTGTTTTTCTTTGACACCAGACCTGTACTACTGTATTGTTTTAAGTTTCTGTGTGATCTCTGAACTCTTAGATATCTCTGTGATGTAGTAGTATTGTCTTGTGTTTTAATTATTTATTATTAAATATTTTAAAAACCTTTACCTGTGGCTGGTTTGTGTAGAGATAGGCTATATAGTACATTACATATTTATAGAGGTTATTGTAATAAGCCACTCTAATAAGCCTTAAGACTGAATAGTCACATTACCAATTGGATAATAATATTGCACAGTAATAATTGGACACCCTTTTAAGGGCCTTTGGGTAGCCGATAATATTAGCTGGTGGTGGTGGCAGTAATTACTACCGTACAGTCTGGGTAAAGGGGCACAGCTGGAGAATCGGTGTTAGCCTTTCCCAGGAGTGTCTGTGAAGTTGTATAAATACTTTTCTCAAAGTGTGGGTGTGTGTCAGCTACCTGGGCAGGGACACGAAGCACTGGTTGGACAGAGAGGGTACTGGAGGTTAGCTTGCCAGCTAGGCTGAGATCTGGACCCTATAGCTGTGCCAGTGGGGAGTCTTATTGGGGATCTGGAGAGCAAGGGAGCAACCAGCCCCAGACTGACTGTGATCTCTGTGTGCACTTAAGGGAAATTGTACTTTACTATGTGCATTAGTTATCCTTTCCTTTTTTCTAGGAGACGACCTCCCTGGTGTTAGTGGTGAGGATTGAGGCTCCTTGATTGCTGGGCCAGGGCATGGCCGTCACACTGAGAATGAATCAGTATTCTTAGAACTCCTTTACCTAAGAAGAACCACTGGTGAAACAAACATACACTCTAAAAACCTAAACTCATACGAACATATCTGCAGCAACAGATAGAGCGACAGTTACCTAATCCAAAGTATTCCCTGTTTTTGGAATAAGCTATCCATACGTGTTACGCAGAGTATTTCCCTGGGAATCTTTAAAACCATTCTGCTTGACTGGAAGGGTGATCACAAATCTTCAGCAGGGGATATGTGGAGAAAGTCTACTTAACAGGGTAGATTGTTAGTTTCTCGCCAGTACTCAGTGACTTGGTTTATCTTCCCTATAGTCTGCTTAGCTTTAAACTTAGTAAAAACCTACAAACGTATGATCCTGTTAATTAGCTTACTTAAAATGATCTATGCATCTCGTATTTTATTTTGTCTCTGCTGCATGCCAGTCATCAACACTCTCTAAGTCAAACATGCCATTCATACCCCTTTCATGGGGTGAGTGTTAGTTTGGCAGGGCCATGAGTTAGTCAGTCTTTGGAGTGGTTTAGGTTTTACCTGATTCCTATCCCCTGTGCACGTTAAGTTTTGCAATAAAAGGATGAGAGCAGTGGCCTGGTTGTGCTTGTCATCTTATGCTTTCATTAGGGACATTGCCAGCGTGCAGCTCTGCCCTCCCATCCTGAAGCTTGGGTAGTAGTTTTCATCGTCTCCAGTGGAGAAATTGCATACCCCATTTGCTCCCATCCTGTGCACCAGGATTGACATGCGATTCACATCCCTTCACTCCTCATCCTCCCTTTCTGGATTCACCAGTGCAGGTGCCTCTAATGGACTCCTGGATGATCTGGGTTGCAGTCCGGACTCCACCCCCGTGTCACAGAGCAAGGCTATCTCTGAAGGAGGTTAGTACCTTAGCATGAAAAAACTCTCAGCTTAAAAGAATTTAAATAAATACTTGTAATGTAGCTGTCACAAATCGTCACAAAGGTCCACACCTCTTAATCAGCCTGCCTTAGTCAGAATGTGAAATCCAGGACCCTTAAAGTTTCACTTTTCTAAGTGTATCTGATATTGCATAAACTATCACAGTAAAAGATGTCAAATCTTGATAAATTGCTCCTAAAATATTGAAAAAAATGCAGCAGACTTCATTGTTATGCATAATACATGCATTTAACTTCTCAGTAACTAAGGATATTTCCCTTACTTACAAGCTGGAAAAAAGTCAGACATGGCATTTCCAAAGATAAATAGAATTAACAAAATCACACCACTCTTAACAAATGTAATCTACTTGTATAAGCAAATATTAAAAAAAAAACTGTCAGTACAGGAAGTACAGCATTACTTGGAAGTGTGTATCTAGCGGGTGAACTACATGGAGTCAGGACAGGCAGAAGTACTTAACTGCATTAAGGTTCTTGACCAACATGACAGATAAGATCAAAGGGGCTCATATCTTTACAGATACTCCCCAGGATTCGATAATACCTACACTATGTGTACACTGTTCTGAGTGAACAGACAACACAGACATAACTCACACCTTCTTCCTCCTAATTTTAGTTTTCCTTCTGATATTCTTGCAGCTTTAAATATTGACAGGGATTCATAAAGGTTACCACAAAGTATAGACTACACTTAGTGTAATCTTTCTGAGTGACTAAAAAGCACAAAACATGTGATAAGAATTTTATTGAATACATATTGTGTACACTTAGTGTAGGCTATATTGAAACTGGCCCACTGTTTTATTGGTTAAAAAAGGTCTTTGAGACTATTAATTACATTGCTTTAATTGATTTCCTGCAAGAGATCTTCAAATTTCACAGTCTAATCTTCACAGAAGCGTAACTTTTTAAAAACTGTTCCTTTCCTAGTATTGCTGAATCCACTGTGTTGTATTTAAATAACTTCAGAGAGTAGTGTTACAGCTTGAAGATACAGTGAAATGTCACTGATGCCTCTGCAAAATACTAAATTTGCAGGTAACCCTATAACTTGGTTCAAAATGGACTGGAATGTAACTCACTCCAAGTAAAAAGAGTATGGGACACGTAATGTATAGAGAGAGCCCATCTGCTCATTCCTCCCGCAAGGAGCTGATGTTAGCAGTCTGCCTTGTTCCACGTTAGGAACCACTCCGCATTGGGCTTCCTAGCCTATACCAGACTGATCGCGCTACTTTATGTAGTGGCACCCCTTCTCCCTAGGACAGGTATGACCATTCCCCCCTGCATGTACCTCAGACATCTGAGCATCTGATCGAACCTAGGTCACCTCGGCCATTGTCACGGCTTTATTCCTCTACATCATGGTGCTGACTAAGCAAGCAGCATCTCTGTCTCCTATACCATACCTGCAGAGGGATGACCCAAGACCCAGTTCTTGGTCCTTTTTCTTTTCACTGTGCTCATTATCAACTGACAAGCCAAACCTTAATGGCCTTTTGCATACAGATGGTTATTTGTAATCATATGTAAGGCAGCACCAAAATCAGATTCGACTTGCTGACTGACTTCAGCATTTGTGTAAAGCAGTGCTTTGGCTACAGTATATGTCTTATTCTAAATTAAAAAAAAAGAAAATGTATTTATGTGGTAGCATACAAAGCCGTGTAAAGAACCCAATGAATGTAATATAGATTTTTTTCTTATTAATTCATATAGGACACTTTTCTGATTCACACACTGATATAATTCTTACACAGTTGTTGTTGTGTCTTTCGGCTTTTCCCGGTTAGGGGTCGCCTCAGCGGAACTTTATTTAAAAAATAAGACCACAAAGAAATTAAACCTCTCGGTACACACAGTAATTGCAAAAATGAGTCACCCCATTCAGAATATGGTTTGACATTCCTAACAGCAGCTGACCTCATAGTACTGCATATACTTGCCAGCTGAATTAATAGGTTCATGTTACTGTTTCTTAAAAGATAACACCAGTGTCGAATAATGGTCAGAACTAACTATGTCCTGTTAAAAACATACTGAACGACTTCTTCGTCTACTTATACATGGAAAGATGCTTATCCCAAGCAGGTGAACTACATGTGCATGGGCATGCCTACAAATTCTGTTCACGACAAAATATCCTCTGGTCTTTTATAATTAGAGGTTCAGTGATTTGAAATTTCAAGCTTTAGAAGTGAAACCATGTATCCATATCTATATCTATATATACAACAAAAGTGATGTAACATTCTGCATCATAAGAAAACTAATTTGGCATGATCCATGCTCACACAAAATATGCAGTTTTACAGTAAACAAAGTGTAAAAAAAAATAAAATAACTGAACTGAGAAGTATCGGTTCAGGGCTGCTGTAGACTTAACAAACATGTGGTCATTTATTGTCATGGCAGCAAGTACCATGTGGCACCAATAATGCAGGTTGGCCTTACGGATACTGCTCTTAGAGTGATGCATTACATTCCTCTGCTTGAGGTAAAATAGTTGTGACCACTGTGAAGATGTAGATTGACAGTGCCATACTCTCCCAAAGTTGACATGCAGTTGACATTTTGATTCAGCTCAGCAGACATTTGATTGGTTTGGGTTTAAAGAGGAACCAAATTCTTTGTGGTTTATTGCTCAGCACTATTTCAAGAAGAGAGTGATTTCCTGTGGTATAATTGGTTAAAGTGCTTTCCTCAAAATTTTGATAAGGCTGTTATTCCTAAAGAGGAGGTTGGCTTAAATTTTATGCTCACCTCATTAGTTTACCTTGAGAGCATAAAGGAGTACTGAATTGTTACCCTCTCATATTGCACACACCATGCTGTTTTTGATGGCAGCAATAAGCTTGGTGTACTCTTTTCAGGGTGAATGCACCAGTATGGGTTTTATAGAATTAGAGTTTGACCCTAACTATGCTTAATTTGTGTGTGTACCATCCCCACACCTTTGACCATTTAATTCAACTGTGTTCCATCCCCACACTTTTGACCGTTTCATTCGGTTGTGTACCATCCCCACACTTTTGACCGTTTAATTCCGCCGTGTTCCATCCCCACACTTCTGACTGTTCTGACAGTACTGACATGCTTGAACTGCATACTTGTGGTTGTCCCTTGCAGAGTATTAATGCTGCCATGATTTGTGTCTGTCTGTTTTTGTATGCAGTGTGAGCTGGGCATGAGATTTCTTCTGTGTCACCAGAGATGAATTAGAGTCTTTTGGACTGTAACATTATTACTTTTATTGTTGTATTTATGCAGCTGTACAAGTATATCTAACCAAGTTAAAGAGTTGTATCAGTACATTGGCAGATATTTTTTTTTTTTCATTTTTACTATTCAGTACTTTATTTACAATATGGAGAGTCTTGAGTCTCTTTAGTTTCTGTTGGTTTATTTATTTATTAAGTTTGTTTACCAGGGCAGTTTACTGATCACTGTGGACCCTTTGCAGACACAGCTAGCTAAACAGTACATAAATAAGCAAAGGTAGTAAACAGTATTACAGGGCAAATGTAAATAAATAAAAGGTTACGTGACTGTGTCGCAAAGTTATCTGTAAATTGTATCAGTTATCACTTGCAGTTTATATTGCAGCAGAAGAGAGGAGGATTACAAATTGGAAGGAAAAAGAGTTATTTGTGATGAGGGTATGCAGCATTTCTAACCGCCCTTGCATTGCTTTTTGTGAAATATGAAGAGAAACAGGACTGTAATTACATAATATGTACAAGTTTACATTAAAACATTAAGCATTAAAATTAAACATTTAAATTAGAACATTAAACAGTGCATTGTATATTTCCCTCTGTATTGTAATGTGCTTTAATTTATCTTTGGTATGATTTAGGATGTGTGAGTTTGGAGTGTATAGGGTGGGTATATTGATAGGAGATATATATACTAGAATGGGCGCATTTGGGTGGTGCTGTTACTTGTGGGACTTGGGCACAGATGTCTATGTTATGGGGATGCATGCATGCTGACTTTTATACTTACAGTGTACTGAAAAAGGAGGAATTAGTGCAACCAAATAATGGCCTTTGATCATGGTAGGTTTGGCCATGTCTTTAAGCTTGATAGGTGGTACCTTGCAGTTGTACTGATGAGAGGTAAGTAGTATGGTATCTCGTAGTTGTACTGATGGGAGGTAAGTAGTATAGCATCTTCTAGTTGTACTGATGAGAGGTAAGTAGTATGGTATCTCGTAGTTGTACTGATGGGAGGTAAGTAGTATAGCATCTTCTAGTTGTACTGATGAGAGGTAAGTAGTATGGTATCTCGTAGTTGTACTGATGAGAGGTAAGTAGTATGGTATCTTGTAGTTGTACTTGATGAGAGGTAAGTAGTATGGTATCTCAAAGTTGTACTGATGAGAGAGGTAAGTAGTATGGTATCTTGTAGTTGTACTGATGAGAGGTAAGTAGTATGGTATCTCAAAGTTGTACTGATGAGAGAGGTAAATAGTATGGTATCTCGTAGTTGTACTGATGAGAGGTAAGTAGTATGGTATCTCATAGTTGTACTGATGAGAGGTAAGTAGTATGGTATTTCGTAGTTGTACTGATGCGAGGTAAGTAGTATGGTATCTCGTAGTTGTACTGATGGGAGGTAAGTAGTATAGCATCTTCTAGTTGTACTGATGAGAGGTAAGTAGTGTGGTATCTTGTAGTTGTACTGATGAGAGAGGTAAGTAGTATGGTATCTCATAGTTGTACTGATGAGAGGTAAGTAGTATGGTATCTTGTAGTTGTACTGATGAGAGGTGAGTAGTATGGTATCTCGAAGTTGTACTGATGAGAGAGGTAAGTAGTATGGTATCTCGTAGTTGTACTGATGAGAGGTAAGTAGCATAATATCTTGTAGTTGTACTGATGAGAGGTAAGTAGTATGGTATCTCGTAGTACTGATGAGAGGTAAGTAGTATGGTATCTCAAAGTTGTACTGATGAGAGAGGTAAGTAGTATGGTATCTCGTAGTTGTACTGATGAGAGAGGTAAGTAGTATGGTATCTCGTAGTTGTACTAATGAGAGGTAAGTAGTATGGTATCTCGTAGTTGTACTGATGAGAGGTAAGTAGTATAATATCTTGTAGTTGTACTGATGAGAGGTAAGTAGTATGGTATCTCGTAGTTGTACTGATGAGAGAGGTAAGTAGTATGGTATCTCGTAGTTGTACTGATGAGAGAGGTAAGTAGTATGGTATCTCACAGTTGTACTGATGAGAGGTAAGTAGTATGGTATCTTGTAGTTGTACTGATGAGAGGTATGGTATCTCGAAGTTGTACTGATGAGAGAGGTAAGTAGTATGGTATCTCGTAGTTGTACTGATGAGAGAGGTAAGTAGTATGGTATCTCGTAGTTGTACTGATGAGAGGTAAGTAGTATGGTATCTCGTAGTTGTACTGATGAGAGGTAAGCAGTATAATATCTTGTAGTTGTACTGATGAGAGGTAAGTAGTATGGTATCTCGAAGTTGTACTGATGAGAGAGGTAAGTAGTATGGTATCTCGTAGTTGTACTGATGAGAGAGGTAAGTAGTATGGTATCTCGAAGTTGTACTGATGAGAGGTAAGTAGTATGATATCTCAAAGTTGTACTGATGAGAGGCAAGTAGTATGGATGTGGTTTCATTGCATGAGGATGTTGAAAGAATAAGATAGCTATGCTTGTGTCTTGTGTGGGACTGTCTCATGATGGGGGCTGATGATGGTGATTGATAATTATATTGGTTGATGAGGTTATAGTAGTGTTTAATTGATAAAGAAATAGAAAATGATACATATTTAAATGTGCATACCACTGAGGTACATGGTTGGATGGGGAGAGGGTTGGGTGCTGATGGACTCAGAAACATAGTGATTATATTAATTGGAAATACACACTTAGTGAAGCTGTAAGCCTGACTGGCTGAGAAGGATACACAAACTACTGCGCCAAAAAAAATTTAATGATGCAAAGCTTTCTGGCTAACCACCCTTCATCAGTACTGATGAAGGGTGGTTAGCCCGAAAGCTTTGCATTATTACATTTTTATTTTTTTGATGTAGTAGTGTGTATCTGAAACCTCGTTGTCATACAGCACTGCTCATTGGTTATTTTATATGGCTGAGAAGGATCCCTTTGGTATGTTAGAGAATAGTCTATATATTGCTATGCCACATGAGGAAATTAAAAGAGAGTTATAGGGAAACCATGGTTCAAAGAGGTGGGTACAGGGCAGGTAAAAATGTACTTGATGGCTGCATGTACAGTTAGCCTGTCTAGACTGTTGTTTAAGTGCATTTAACACTCTATGTCACCTTCATTCTGCCTTCCCTTCTCACCATTTCTCCCCCTGTCCCTTACCCTTGTGAATAATTATATGCATTCCCTTCCCACCACCTACTCTAGGAAGTGCATAATACAGGTCTAGAGCTCTGTCTATGAATTTATATTTTCACAGATTCAGGGAGTATTTGGTCCTTTCAGTCTTCCATCTCTGTTCCTTCCTTTCAGGGTGTTTCTTCACAATTCTCTATGATCTTGTGCACTCTCATAGCATGCCCCCCCTGGATCTTTTAGCATCTAGTTAGAAAAGTTCAATTTCTCTAGTTTCTTGATACATGCTTCTCTTCACTGCCCTATAGACACTTCTGGTAACTTTCCTTTCAGCAGCCTGATGTCTCTCTCCTTCTGGGGTCTACATAGTCCGAAACTGCCCACAGTACTCAGTATCTGGCCTGATCATGGTCTGGTTAGAGTTAAAGCATACAGCTTTGATTCTAGTGCATATCCCCTCCGCCTCAAACATACACCCAACATTCTACCTGCTTTTGTCAACTACTTCTTGCGGTCTTCTCTTATGGTCCAGTCCAGGTATGACGAGCACCTCCTTATTTTTCTCCATCAGTTTCACTCCCTGCAACTGATACTTCTCACCGTGCTTGCTGTGTCCCAGGTTGTGTTCAGTGAACCGTAATTACCTTTCTGCTCACTCAGTCATCCTTCCAGCGTCTCTGTAACTCCCTTTTGTCTACCCACTCTTGTGCCTGCCTT
This sequence comes from Protopterus annectens, assembly GCF_019279795.1. NCBI lineage: Eukaryota > Metazoa > Chordata > Ceratodontiformes > Protopteridae > Protopterus > Protopterus annectens. Next base: position 520,958,596 of record NC_056745.1, read on the forward strand.
TGTTTCTTTTTGAAGAGCACTACACCCAGACATGTCTCCTGTTGTAGTCCACATTTCAGACCAGTATTGCTGACATTGTTCCTCTCACTACAGTTGTTTGTGGCTTCTCATCTAACCGTGCAGCAGTTCTGCTCCTCACTCTCTAATGTGCCTGCAAGACCAGCAGCTGTTCTCTCAAGGGACTATTATTTTGCCGACAAGTTCTTATTAAAACAACTAAGTCTAATAACTCAGCCAGAGATGCACTTTACTCCTGCTACAGCTCAGAAATATAGAATACTATCCTAGGGCCCTTCAAACACACTGACAAAGTACCACACTTAAAAAGCCTGCTGAAAATACATCTGAATAAATCCTGCTCATACTCAACACCAGGCTAACTTTCCAATATTTCAGGGTTCTTGCACCTTTCTTTTCCGTCTGAACCTACCCCCTCTCCAGTCATACTCCGCTCTTTCTCTCTCCCTTTTCTCACTTCGCCTAAATCTTTTTCTAACATCTTATCTCTATACCCACTCTAAACTCTTACCTATGTACCTCCTTTCAGTGCTTGCCTAGATGCGCCCTTTGCTACTTTGCAGTAATTCTATAGCTTGACTAGCAAGTGCGCAAATGTTACTGATGGTACAATGCTTAACCACTGTAACTCGATGGAGCTTTTCTGTCCTGGCCACTGTTGAAATTGGGCTTTGCACAGTCAGACTATCCCGGTCAACAAAGACAAATAAATAATGACCATCTTTGCGGTTTTGACTCAAAGGTCTTGTGAAGTGTAGACTGACATTCTCTGCTGGCAACTCCTCTCAAGTTGTCCAGTAAGAAAACCATAAAACTGGATTAGGTCTGATTGACAGCTTCTTCCAGCTTTGAGCTCATGTCAGTTGTTATCATCTAGGAAAGAAGCCAGCCTTTCCCCTTAGGATTCCTTGCTTCACTTTCCATGACATTGCTTTTAGGTGAGTAGGCCTTTAATTTCATGGATTTTTCTTGCTCCCCTGCATTTGTACAGGGATGTAACTTGTCATCTTTCAGTTCTGAAGTACTACTGCACTGCCATTGATCTGGTTTGAAAAAAAAAAAAAGACACGAAAAAATATTGTTTCAGTTCTCAAGAATATTGTGTTTGTACTTGCAGAAGTTAGAAAGAAAAAAGAGGAGTGAGAGAATGTAGGCAACGTGTGTATTAAAGTTTGATAATTTCAACGACTGATTTTAATAAAGCGCCATGCCACTAGCAGTTGGAAGCTACTAAGTTTCCTGCCAGTACAGCAGCTATCAGGATACATGTTGATCGCCAGGCAGTGAATTATTTTTTTTCTGAGTTCGCTGTGAATACGTCCGTAATTGACATGCAGATATTTGAATCCAAACCACCTAAAACTTTTGGAGGTTGCTAGTCAAAAAGCAAGAGTCCCTAGGCCGTAAAGCACACAAAAAAAACATCCATTTGCTGGATGCCAAGCCCCGTACACTTCCACACCCTGTAAACAGTATATATACGAACTACAAGAGCAAGAACATTCAGTGAAGAAAAAAGCGAGGAAAACCCAACGCTCACCTTCTTGATCCTCTCTGAATGTAGCCTACATGACACGACACTGGCAGTTTTTTAGGTTTGATATATGAGTGTCAAGCAGCCATCTAGCAATAAGCAGCATGGCTCTCCCAGTTTGTTTTATCCCATGAAGGACACCTTACTGTTTTAAAACCTGAAAAAAAGTTAATAAAATCAGAACTAGCATTTGCTTTAGGGGAAATACATAGCTGAATTTAAAACGTAGACGTGAAACGTGCTGCCATTATAGTTGTAGACATCTAATTAAAGTATTAAGCATTTAATATGTTATTCTTTTATATAGTATATAGTCTTGCTTGTTTTGCAGCTGCTTTTAACCAGACATCACTAAAGTACTAATTTATGAACATTCCTAGTCAGTTTGGCACTGCTCAGTGTTTTGAGTTAAAATCCAGATTTCTATAAATGCTGATACAGTATAAATTTATTTAGCATATGCTTCCTTATCAGCCAGGATGGCACAACGACACAGCAGTTAATAATATTGCCTGTCAGTGCCTACTTCTCCATTTCAGTTTTTCAGCAGAATTATTTCTCTTGTGCAAAGTTTTCATGTCCTTTCTGTGTCCATGTGGAGTGCTTCAGTTTCCTCCTTTGTCCCAAAGGCAAGCTATACTTGAACTGGAAGCTCTTCTCACTCCCTTTACATGTGCACGCAACATTTGTGTGTGTGTGTGTGTGTGTGTGCTTCCTGCAGGGAATTGGCATTCAGACCTGGATTAATTTTATTTGTGCCCAGTAAGCATCAGATTGACTGTGAGCTCCCCATGAACATGTATTGGATTACACAGTTAATCAAATAATGAATGCTTTATCAACCAGCCTAATATTTAAATTGACTTTAAGTCACTGCAAAAGTTTTACAGTCTTTCTTGAAGGATTATATATAATTTGTATTGAACAATTAAGGTATTGTAATGGAAAGTGCATTCTGCTTTATTCCAGTAACCCGAGACAGTTTGAATGCATAATTATGATACCTGCCCTGATGTGTAGGGCAGCTTATAACTGTCATTAATATGAACGGTGTGTATAGTGATTTTAACACAGGAAGCACAACTACAGATAACCTGCAACCAGCCTGCACTTAAGTAGAATATGCTGTCAGTCCTACCAGGAAAAAGGGTATTGCACCTTCCAAAACGTGCGCTTTACTTCTAAAGGTACAGATAGCTTAACACAGCCTGTTCATCAAGCACACTTTGTAGCTAAGTGTTTGGGAGTCAGCAGGTAGGTAGTCAGTGATGTCTAAGGTGTTGAAACATATTAAATAATGTGCAAACTACAGTGTAACTGATTTTTTTTGTTCTTGTTCTTTCGTTTTTTTTCCTGGTTAGGGGTCGCCACAGCAGAACTCCGGTCCGCTAATGATTTGCAGTAGATTTTTATGGTGCCGAGGTGCCAGCCCGATGCCCAACCTTCAACAAAGGCACGCCCATTCACGCACGTCTTTCAAACACCACTCGACCGTGGGGAGGACATGCAGACTCCACACAGAAGGTGCTCCAGTCGAGAATCGAATGGGAGAACCTCTTGCTGTGAGGTGACAATGCTGCCGCTGCACCACTGTGGCTTAAATTACAGTGTAACTGATTAAACATGTTAATTTTATTTTGGGCTCTAAATACTTGTAACAGCAGCTCCATAGTTAATATTGCAGCTGGCTGAGTAGACTGATAATAATTAGTGCATGTCTGAGTAGTGCTGCAGGAGGAGCATTCTATGAATTATAGGTTTAGAAAGTTAAGGATTTTAAGTACTGAACTGTTGGCAGTCAGATTACGTTTGGAAGTAACTGACAACAGTTACTGTTTACATTCAGAAAAATAAAATGCAGTCAGCTACAGGTTACTTTTTCTTCAAATACTGATATGCCTGTAATGGATTGAATTTGCGTATCATTTCCTGGCCATGGTTTTAAACACTGAATTGTTTGAATTGATGGCGGCAGATGTGCAAAATTCAGTTAATTATCAGTGAAACCATCAATTTTTCATTCACTCTTCAACACATCAGATTTTGTTCATTTGCTGTAGGTAACTTGACTTGAGGAACAATTTATCAAATGTTATCTCACCATTTTTTCTTCCCTGGCCACCTCAAAATGTATTATTGCACAATACACCACTCAGTTCATTGGCTGCTTTTCATATAACAATGGCAAGTAATGCTGTTTTATGTATGAAAAGGCAAGCACGAGGCCGAACATGGGAAGAAACTGTGTTTAATGCTGATGTGTGCATTATGGTGCTAGATGGTTCCTTTGTGGAAGTCTGGTACAGCCAGCCCATTAAAATGATGCTTCTCAGTGATAGCTGCTTTTTAAATAAATTATTTTGACCTTTGTCATTCACTGGCTTGTTAAAAAAGTATAGAGTCAGAGTAAAGGTACCATATGATGTGAATTCATAGTTCAGTCACTGTAAAAAAAGAAAAATGCTGCCTTGAGACCTGAGTAACAAATATCATGAGTGTTGAATGGAGATGCCGTGATGGTGCGGCGGTAGCGTTGTTACTTCACAGCAAGAGGTTCTCCCGTTCGACTCTCAGCTGGGCTTGGGAGTGCCTTCTGTGTGGAGTCTGCATGTCCTCCCCACGGTTGGGTAGCATTCGAAAGACATGCATGCGTAAATGAGCGTGCCTTCATTGAAGGTTGGGCATCGAGCTGGCACCTCAACGTTTCATAAAAATTTACTGCCAATCATTAGCGGACCGGAGTTCCGCTGCATTGACCCCTTACCGGGAAAAATCCGAAAGACAAACAACAACAACAACATAAGCATTGAATGGAAGTGTTTGATGAAAACTAAAAGATATAAGGGAGAACTGTATTGCTGCCAGTGGTGCAAGGTTTTACAAGGCTAACCATGTTTTATACATTTGTAGGGCCAGTATGGGAACAGTGTAATCCAACTGACATTCACTAGCCAGCATTGTTAACTTTTTTAGGGCAGGAGCTGTTAAAAACATTATAGACAATGCATTCATAACTGTATGTGAGGGGATGTAAAGAAAAGACTCAAACCTAAGGTTTTGAAGCAAGGCATCTCCCATGTTTGAACAATTTATTTATCCTTTGTTGATCGGGTTAGACCCACTAGGCTAATGGCTTCTTTTCTGGGGACACTAAAGGTGATATTCAAACTGACTGGGGGAAATTTGGCAATGGGGAACTTCCCCTTACTCTTTTTGATAAATGTCACTGTATGTTTAACGTCCATCTTAGCTACTATACCAACTCTGGCAGATATGTCCACGGTTTAATGTCTCATCTGAAGGAGCTTTGAGTTTTTGCGGTAGAGGTAATATGGATAGCAAAGAAAAAGAATGTATTGTTGAAACTTCTGATCTGTGAGTTAAAAATATTTCAAATAATTATTAGAACTGGAACAGAAATGTGTGCCTTTTTGGGAGACTGACTCAGATAATATTCTTCATCTTCTTATAATAAAGTTTGTGCTAACAATGTCATGTGTACGGGCTTGTGTGAGAATTTTAAGGAACAGATTAAGAGAGTAAAAAGGCACTATGGACTGAGCAAGAAGATGTTTGTAGTCCTTTGTAAGCAGGGTTACTCTACATCAATGAGTAAAAGCAAGTAAAGTATATATATATATATATATATATATATATATATATATATATATATATGGATCTAGGACTTTTGATCAAAAGATCAAAAGTCTGAATCCATCATCACCGAACACAGTTTAGTGAAAGCGCTTTCCACTGAAAACGCACTTTCGTTAAAGTGTGTTAAAATAAAAAAAAAAAAACAGTAAATTAACGTTTATGCAGGGGGGCAAGCCCCCCTGCACCCCCCATGTGGGGGAATGTGCCCCCACACCCCCCTACTTTATTATTCTCACTTTGAGATCGTACTACAGTGGGGAAAAGGGAAAAATTATCTTAACCGCACTGTAGTACGATTTCCGCAACAGTCAATCCCCCACAACTCCCTCGACCTCCAGGCATACTTCTGCAAAAGTGCTTCTTCGCTGAAAAGCACTTTCGCATGAGTATGCCCGGCCATTTCAGATTCAGTGAAATGGCCATTCGCGCATTAGTTCCAGACCCCCATATATATATATATATATATATATATATATATATATATATATATATATATATATATATATATATATATGGGTCTACTTTATGTGTTCAAAGTCTGAGAATATTGAATACGATATACTCGACACGAGTACACCGAAAGCGCAAAACATCGAAAATGTAAACGGAAATCTCCGTAGGTGGAGATTTCCGTTTACTTCAATGTAGTGCGATCTCGGAGTTGGTATATTTAAGTAGTGGGGGGTGTGGAGGATGCAGGGGGGCTTGCCCCCCTGCCTACACTAGTTTAAATTTTTTTTTGTGTATATTTTTTTTTGGGACTTCGATCGTTTAATAGTTCGATGCATATGGTTCGATCCATATGCATTCAAGCTATTAAACTTTCGAGGACCTAAAGTAGATCGCATATATACACATATATATATTAGGGTGTTTCATGTATATATGCAAAAATTTTTTTTTTGATTTTCTGTTCGCATACCTTCTGATTTTATGAGGATTGGTAGGACAAAGAACCATGTAAAATTTAAAGCCTTGAACTCTAAGTTAAGTGACAGCTCAGTGCACTTTAATTCTGTGATTTTTACATTTTTTTCCAAATTGCACCAATAAAAATGAAATATATTAACAAATCAGTGCACAAATGGCACATATCAGTTTCATGCTGCATCTGAAATGTCTGTCTGTAATTCTGAGCAACGTAAATGTCAAACAGTTTAGGAAAAAATAAGCCTAGTAAAAATTAACAACATTCATAGGTAGTAAGCTCAAGTTTACATCAGTTCATTTATAGTACTATAGTGTCTTTTTAGTGTTTCTGTGACTTTCTGTCAATGGTGTTCTACGATCTGATATACCAGCTTTCGCTATTCCTCGTTGTGAGTCAGCACTTGACAGAAGTCAGTTGCTAATTTGACTGCTCGTTCGTCACAGTTGTTAACAATTCGCAAAGCTGTAACAGTTTGTTTCGCAATGATAAAGTCAGGCATGTCACTCCATGCTGCAGGATCAGCTGTTAGGAAAGATGAGTTTATGTTGACAGCAGTGAACAGATTTACTGATCTTTCTGTTGTGAAGTCAGATAAGGTCATGCCCTGGAAACTGGCAACAGCTTTTGCACTGAGTCTTCTTAGATCTTTCTTACTGGGTGGCTTTTTCAAGGCTTCAGTAATGTGCTGATGTCCTTCAAGGATGCATCTGCAGTCCTTACAAATGGGTTGTCCTGTCGTCAGGCAGCCCTTCGGTCGGCCGGATTCCAAAGTCTGGGTCCGGCTTCGGCTGGTGTCGCACTTCACCCGACGTCATCGCTGCAGTTTTTCGGGTATAAAGGCATCAGCCGACGCCATTTTCCTCAGTCTTTCTTGCCGCGTGGCGCCCGAAGCAGAAGCTGTTCGCAAGTGCCGGTCGGTCAGATCCAGAGATTACTACTACCGAATACTACTTCGAAGACTTCTAAAAAGCTAAGTACCCCGTTGGGGACTCTTTCTTGCCTCAGCCAATGTCAGAGAAAGTGAATAACTGTTTATCTTGTGGGAAACAAATACCTCATAAAGATTTCCACTCCTACTGCATACACTGTTTAGGCCCAGACCACGACATAGCAGCTTGTCTAGCCTGTGCTTCTTTTAACCGACGGACGCTTAGACGTCGGTCGGAGTTTGCTAAACAGATTTTCGGCTCTGATTTTGCCTATATTATGCCGTCGGATCCTCCGACAACGCAAATTACCAAAAAACGCAAAGAAAAGGACCGACACTTGCGGTCCGCGGTTTCGGCCGAAACCACGATTAAGCAAACCGCGAGTGTCTCGGTTTCGGCCGAAACCGAGCAAGCAGTTCTTTCTTCAGCTGAAACCATGCTTTCTACCGAGGCCTCCTCTAACCTGGTAGAATCGGCTTCTGAAATCCAACCTTCTGTTGCGGTTTCTCAGGAATTATCAGACACTATTCCCCTGGATATTTCAACCCCTGCACGTGGAGCTGCTAGGCCTCCTGCAGCCATGTCTATTAAGGCCTTTGCCAGGGCTAAAGCAGCCAAAGCTTCAAAAACGGTGCTTGCCAAACCCCCCTCACACAGGCCCAGCACCAGCTCCCATATGCTTTCTTTGGCTGAGGATCTCATTTCCTTAATTCGTGGATCCCAGCCTCATCCAGACAGGACCTCTCACCCACCTCCAGAAAAGAGGCCTAGAGCAGAGCCCCCTGAGCTAGTATCCACAGATGATTCCTCTGATGACTCAGAACATACAGACCCTCCTGAGGCTCCTTATTCCCCTTACGAAGACTCTGATGCTGAAGAGTCCATTCCTTCAGCCTCTACACCTGAGGAATTTTCCTTTGGGGAAACCTTGCATGCTATGAGGGAACAATTTCAGTGGCAGGGCCAAGATTTCTCAGACTCCAGAAAAAGGCTTAGAACCTTTCTACATTTGCCACAACATAGGCCTTTAGCTATACCTCCAGTTCTTTCTGTTGTAGATGATGCATTTAATGATGCTTGCACTGCTCCTGATTCATTACCTCCGGCTCCTGCTAAGCCCGATAGATTCTACAGGGTCCCGGACACTCATCACCATTTATACAAGGCTCCTTTTGCAGATCCAGAGACTATCTCCCAGGGCCCTAAAGCTGTAGCAGCTACTTCAACTAAAACCCCTCCCTCTGAAAGGGAATCCAGGTCCTTAGAGAGATGGGGTAAAAAAGTTTACACCTCTGCTACTTTGTCAGCTAGGGCTTTGAACTGCCAATTTCATATGATTCAATATCAAGAGTTTATGCTTGACCAGTTAACTAAAAAGCTGTCCTCTGAAGAATCTTTAGATAAAAAAATATGTTCAGGAAATGGTACATAACATACAGCAGGTTAGTAACCATTCTTTAAAATGTGGCTATGATGCACTGGAGGCTTCCTTTAGATCAGCCATGACTGGCACAGTTATCAGGAGACATGCATGGTTGAAAGAACAGGCATTACCAGACCATGTCAAATCAAAGCTTTTGGATGCACCCATGGACAAGGTCAATTTATTTGGTTCCCCTGCACAGCAGGTACTAAAAAAGATGGAAGAGAAGGCGAAATCTGTACAAACAGTGAAAGATTTCTTACAGGTTCAACCTCCAAGGTTTAGCAGGAACTGGCCCTCCAAGAATTGGTCCTTTCCGGACTCCTCTAAGACACAGAGAGGCAGGAATAGGCGTTCTAGAGGCAGAAACCAATCCAGGGGTGCCTACAGGGACGCCAGTGGCAAGGTAACAACCAGCGAGGCACGGACGCAGCCACCACCACTACAACAACACAATCACAGTGACTTGGCTGTGGCACCGCCTACCAGGGAACAACTAGAAGCACCCTTAGGCGGAAAGCTAACCTTATTTTCAAAGAACTGGCATTGCATCACAAGGGAAAAATGGATTTTGCAAACTATAGACCAAGGTTACAGGTTCCATTTCCATACTCTACCAGGAAAGAGAGGAATGCCAAACCTACCACCTACTCAAAGGACAGAAGCTCTAAAGCAAATATCTCAACTATTAAGAATGAGAGCTGTGGAAAAGGTACCATCTATGGAGCAAGGAAAGGGATTTTACTCCAGACTCTTCCTGGTACCAAGAAAAGAGAACAAATGGAGGCCTATTCTAGACCTATCCGCTTTAAACACATTCCTCATTGTTCCAAAATTCAAAATGCTGACCCTACAGCAGCTTCTTCCCATGCTGGGCAAGGAGTCTTGGCTGGTAACTCTAGATCTCAAGGAGGCATACCTGCACGTCCCCATATGACCAATTTGCAGAAGATACCTCAGATTTCTTGCAGGATCAGAGCATTATCAATTCTCAGCATTGCCCTTTGGCTTATCTACTGCGCCCAGAGTGTTCACGAAATGCCTGGCATCAGTAATTGCTCATTGCAGACTTCAGGGGATCCAAATTTATCCCTACCTGGACGACTGCCTGATACAAGCGGACAACAAAAGCAAGCTAACAGAAGACTTACAAAGAGTCATTTACCTGTTGCAAGCCCTGGGATATACAGTCAATATAAAAAAGTCAAGGCTGATTCCATCCCAAAGAATAACCTTTCTGGGTGCAGAGCTGGACACATCAAAACAAATGGCATTCCTAACTGCAGAAAAGAAAGAGCAACTACCTCTCTACTTCTTGGCATTAACAAAGCAGAACCATCTAACTGCAAGAAAAGTACTACAAGCCCTAGGCTTCATGGCATCCTGCATAATTCTGGTCCCTCATGCCAGACTGCATATGAGAAAGCTACAGTGGTACCTAAAGAATTTGTGGTCCCAGCACAAGCGCAGCCTAGAAACCAAAATTCCAATAATCCCATGCCTGAAGCAAGAGTTCCTATGGTGGGCTCAGGCCTGTCAATCAAACACAGGATTGCCCTTCTGCAACAGTCAACCAAGCCAAACCATCACGACAGATGCCTCAGACCTCGGTTGGGGGGCACACATGCTGGGCAAGTGCATACAAGGCTTATGGACTCAAGACCAGCTGCGCCTGCACATAAATCTAAAGGAAATGCTGGCAGTAAAATTGGCAATCCAGTCATTCAGACCATTTCTCCAAGAAGGTCAGTTGATGATAAGGACAGACAACACCACAGTTATGTGGTACATCAATAAACAGGGAGGCACACATTCATATCCTCTATGCCGGCTGGCACTGAAACTATGGGATGTGGCTCTGAGCTACAACATTCAGTTACAAGCAATTTTTGTACCGGGAAAAGAAAACATTCTAGCAGACATATTAAGCAGAACTTCCACAGATGCCCACGAATGGATGCTGCATCCGGACATCTTCAAAGCCATCACAAGAGAATGGGGATTACCACAAATAGACTTATTTGCATCCCCACTCAATCACCAGCTAAAGAAATTCTGCACAAGGACGTACCACCCACTTGCTTGGAAGGTGGACTCCCTATCTTTCATTTGGAAAAACCTGACAGCATACGCATTCCCACCACTTCCTTTGATGCACAAGGTGCTTTTGAAGATCAAAGAGGAACGTCCAAGGATCATTCTGATAGCTCCAGACTGGCCAAGACAACATTGGTACCCATTGCTGAGGAGCATGTCTCGGGAACAAATATGGACACTACCCCTGATCCCATTACTGTTAACACAGAACAACTACAACATCATGCATCCAAACCTGAAAACTCTGCAGCTAACTGCCTGGAACATTACATAAGAGCAATTAACCCAAATTTATCCCAAAGGGTTAAAGACATAATCCTGGAGGCCCGTAGACCTTCAACAAGAAAGAATTATGCAGCAAAATGGAAAAGATATCTCATTTGGAGTACTGCAAAGGGAAAAGATGTGACACTGGTAAACATAGCCAACATCCTGGAGTACTTGGCAGAGCTCTTCCATACAGGCCTGTCCTATTCTTCCATCAAGATACATGCATCAGCTATTTCCGCAGAATACAGCTTGGATCCTCCTGTCTTCTCTCATCCTCTGCTCAGACAGTTTCTGAGAGGAATTAAAAATGTAAAACCTCCCAGGAAACCACCATTGCCAGCATGGGACTTGAACTTTGTGCTAGAAAAATTGACACTTCCCCTTTCGAACCAGCAGCAACAGCAGAATTACAATACTTATCCTGGAAGACTGCTTTCCTGCTGGCAATAACTTCAGCAAGAAGGGTCTCTGAACTACAGGCATTAATGGCAGTGCAACCCTTCCTGATCTTCCATCAAGATAGAGTGTCCATGAGAACAAATTCTACATTTATGCCTAAGGTGGTATCCAGAGTGTCTTTAAATCAGGCTATCCACCTACCTACATTCTTCCCCAACCCACAGAACAGGGGAGAAAGACTCTTGCATACCTTGGATGTACATAGACAATTACGCTACTACCTGGACAGGACCAAGTCCAATAGAAAAACTGACCAGCTTCTGGTAGCATATGCCACAGGAAAGGAAGGAAAACCAATTTCAAAACAGACAATCTCCAAATGGATAGGAAATTGCATTAGATTTTGTTACTCCTACCATGGAAAGAAAACTCCAGAGAACATCAGGCCTCACTCCACAAGGGCTACAGCCACTACCACAGCTTTCTTACGAGGAGTGGCTACCAAGGACATTATAGAGGCTGCTACTTGGACCTCCGTGCATACATTTGCCAAGCATTACAATTTACCTTTATAGTCTAGATCCCGAGCAGGTTTTGCCACTGCTGTTTTGCAAGGGATCCTAACTACACCATAATCTCTACTTTTTCCTCCTCCCCTAGTTTAGCTATGGTATTCTACCCATTTGTAAGGACTGCAGATGCATCCTTGAAGGACATAGTACAGTTTTGTACCTACCATAAATGTAGATGTCCGATAGGAATGCATCTGCAGTCAGGATTACCCACCCACCTTCCCCTCTGTGGTACTCCTAGGGTATTTGCCATCCTTCAGCTAGCTTGGGGGGGATCTATTATGGTGTATTTGTTTGTATATATATGTACATACATGCTTATTTTATGTGTTTGCTCTCTACTATTTGGAAACATTGGCATTTATCCAAATTTAGCCATCCAAGAGGGCACCTGGCATCTGGGGCAAGAAACACTGAGGAAAATGGCGTCGGCTGATGCCTTTATACCTGAAAAACTGCAGCGATGACGTCGGGTGAAGTGCGACACCAGCCGAAGCCGGACCCAGACTTTGGAATCCGGCCGACCGAAGGGCTGCCTGACGACAGGACAACCCATTTGTAAGGACTGCAGATGCATTCCTATCAGACATCTACATTTATGGTAGGTACAAAACTGTACTTTTCTCTTTGTTCCACAATCGATCTGAGAACAAGGACAGTGCTATGAGATCTTTGCTCAAATACCAAAGGTGTTCCTTGAGCTTTTGCAGAGCTAGGGTTACCACCTGTCCCACTCTGCGAGGGACAGTCCCTCTTTGGGCAGTTGTTGTAAAAATGGCCAATGTCCTGAGATTTTAGGGCAAAAGTATTACCTATTTTTATGTAATAGTTTCGTAAAACAGTTATTCTGTAACTTAAACACCTAAATGTTATCAGAAACAGAATAAACAGCTAAATAGCTACAAGAATAAGCTTTTATTTAGGCAAAAAAGTGAAGTTCTGTCCTTTGTACTGGCCGTGGGTATGTTTTGGCCTGCAAAATTTGATGTTTGTACCACAACTGTCCCACTTTGGGCATTTGAAAAGGTGGCAACCCTATGCAGAGCAACTTGAGCCATCTGGTTGTCTATGGCTGTAAATGACTCCAGTGTTTGCAACAGGCAAAGATCATTGAGTGGAGCATTGCAAGTGTCAGTAGATGAAAACCATGCCTTAATGTACACTGTCACTGTGAAGAGGCAAATTCGGTGAAAAGCCTGAATTTCGTGTGCAGTTAATCTAAACTGCTCCCAGAAGGAGTATATTTTAAGGCAGTATATGCCTTTTGCCATCCACCTGGCACGACGGTACGCACCAGGTGGACTGAAAGCAAATGCTTCACCTTGTGGTTTGTCTTCGAGGATGAACAGTGACAGCTTGAGAAATGCAAGCTAGTCATCATGAGTCTGTGTGTCACACATCAGCTTGTCTCACAGTAGTGCTATAACCTCACTTCGCTTCTCAGCTAGCCAGTATTTCTAACAGTCTTAACAGGCATCCTTTACCTCCAGTTTCCTTAACCAGTGGTGCGTATGCATTCAAGTCAAGTTTCCAGTATTCTTTAAATCTTCTAAAAACTGCTATTTGTGGTCCTGAAGATGGGAAGAACATGTCAAACACTGCCATAGAAATAATTTCTAAAATGTGATGTCTGCATAGTAAAAACAAGAGTCATTTCTCAAATGCTCACTGAATCACTGTAATGGAAACTGTGTGCACACCAGAATTGGCACTGATAGTACCAAAGCACAAACCGGCTAGCCATTCTGGAACACCTGGCCAGCTGTGCAATGTCTGTACCACTGCTTGTCCCATCAGCTCACCAGTGCTTGACGGAAGTTGGGGTATGTCCAACAGTTTTTCAGTATTTCAACCTGTAACAACAATTCGCATATAATCAGCAAATTCTCCATCACGTTGAGGTAACAGCTTTTCATCAAAATGTGCTACAAGGGGTGTTGATGGTTGAAACTGCTTCTTTACTTTCTCAGCAAAGGATTGTCATGCGGCTTGCCTTGCTGTGTATTGAACTTATGGACATGACCAGATCATTTACATCAACGCCAACCACTTGCAGCGCCGGTGCAACAATATGCATCGCTTGACGAGAAGTTATTCTTGCGCTGTCCAAGCTGGCAACAAAAAGAGGATCATCTACCAGCCGTCACTTTTTGGATACTGATTCAGGCGATCCCGTATCTACCGTGCTCACGTCTTTGACAGGCTGTCTACCAGTTATTAAATTCTGGTGGTATTTTGACATGTTTGCTGCTGCATCATCCTCATCATCATTTTCATGTTCACTACTGTCTTCTGCCTCTGTCAGCTCTCCAGCATTTCTGACTGTTTCTTTCAGCTGTTCTTTATCTTTACGTTTCATTTCTTCCTGTAGTCGTTTTTCCTTTCTGTCCATTCGTTTTTTGAATTCAATGTTCTCTCCACCAATTATCATTTTTCTGTCTGTACGTTGATTTTGTAGAAAATCCCAGTCTTCTGGAGTCTTTATCAATAATTCTGCATCAGCATGCCCCACATCAAAAACCTTCAAAAGTGCATTGCTAAAATCTGTTTCTGAGACTGTCTATCTGACTGGTGCTTCTTATTCTTCCCGATTTTTAGAATGCTTTTCATACAGACGTTTGAGTTTTGCCACTGCATTCGGCTTCTGCGTTGTAGGTATGCTAGCTAACTGCCATAACTTTAGAACGTCATCAACAGCATTTGAATAACTCGCTGAAAGAGTTAACTTGTGGGTTTTAATATCATAGAACAGTCTGCGTAAAACGTGAATGTTGATTGGAAGCTGATTTTAGCAAGTTGCGATATTAAGGGCAGGTAACTGCTGGCCAACAAGCCAGACATCAGGAGCAGCTCTGGTTGACTTTCTCACTGAGCTCATAGTTCACCATTAGAGGGACTGGGCTCTATCAATTAACATGAACACTTCCACCCACACGTGCAGAAACTATATGAACTGATGAATCATCAAAAAGTAATTAAATACAGTGTTTCACTCTGCACAGTCTAAACAGGAAACAGCATAGCATTTTGAACAATGAAAATAGAATTAAATACTGCACAAGGCTTTAAACAAGTAAAGTAAGTTGCAGGAGGTTATGGAAGCTCAAGTAAAACTGACTGGAGATAGATAAATACAACACTGGAATGCAATTAGCAGTACTGGAAACAGTGTGATTTATTTACATGCTGTGAGCTGTCACTTAATGAAGTCAAACATTTCTAATTTTTTGCACATATACACAACTCACCAAACCTCACATGTTAGAAACCTATGCAACATGATTAGAGAAAATCAATTTTTTTGAAACACCCTAATAGATGCACCATCTTAAGAAAGGATAGTGGACCCAGATTTGTACTTCACTGATGATCTCATTTAAAAGAGCTAAAGACATAGCATTGAAAACCTCTGTTGTTGGTCCTGTGGTTGGGTTATCCTCTTCCCACACTTGGAATTTGGCATCTTTTTTTCCCCATGTTCCAGCATTGAGGAAAATTCCACATCATGTGTCATCTGCCTATTAAAAACACATCCCCATTACTCACCACTTTTTTACTTATTTTTTTAACTATTTACACAGTTTGGAGTGATATCCTTTCTGCTGCCAATAAAATGTCCATGCTGCTTGATTTCTTTGGTGAAACTTTGGAATTTGAGAAGTGTAACAGGAAAAGGGTCTTTGCAGGACCAGTGGGAGGGTTCCTGTCATGCTTGTCAGGTGGGCCAGAGATTTTCCTCAGATTTTTCTTGGAGGACTTGCTCCTGCCTCCTCAAGGTGGGATTATGGCCTCTTGGGTTTCCCAGAGGCTGGATTATCCCCAGCTAATCTCAGTTTCTGCAGTAAACTAGACAGTATTTGAGACTCTGTTTCAGCAATGCTCTGTTTCTGTGAAAGTTCTTAATTTACTTTAACGTCTTGTGATCTCAGAATGTAATATATTAAGTAAGGGGCTGGTGGGGACATAACCCCTTGCATAGAGGGTCCATTTTTACATAATCCTGGGCTTTAGTTCATTCTGTTTTTGTTTGGTAATTTTGGTGAAATGGGATATGTCTGAAGCACATCTCAATGTATTTCACATGCCATGTCTAACATGATGCCTTCTGGCTTCTATTTTAAGTGGTGTGTTAACGAGTGCTCATCCCATTTTCTCACTTTGTGATCATCATAGTTTTCTTCTTACCCTTTTCATGAAGAATGACTCCATGAGTCATCCAGTCATGGATTAGTGGTACTTGGGATCAGAGGTTCTTTTTCATGTGAGGACTTCCTGTCAGCCCATCTGGACTGGTTACTCTTGAGTCAAGGTGAAACTGCAGAGTGAGCCTTTGTTAGAGTTGACAGCATAGATTTGAGAAATTGACAGCTTTTTCAGCTCTTAGAGGGTTCTGAAATCATGCTTGTTGGACCTCAACCACAGGGAGTTTAGTTTGATGCTAACTTCCGTACCATTGCAGGCCTTTCTGCATCATGTTTAACACCCCATGTCTGACTCCTTGTTTTTGCTGATTGTACAGTTGCACACAAAGAAGCACTCATTCAGTCTGCATTCATTAGTCCGAAAGTGCAAAGCTCCCTCATTAGCTGGGTTCCTTTTGGAGACAGATGTTGTTCTTTATTTCCAAGATGTGCAAAGCTTCAGAGTCCTGTAACTTCTCTAGCATCTTACAGGATAGCACATCCTTTATGAAAGTTATATGGAGCTTGAGTTTTGCCTGTTCTTTGACTTGGAGTGGATCTTTTGGGCATCTTATCAGTGCTTCATCGTTGCCTCTCCCATAAAGCTAGCTTTTGTTAATTTATTACACATATGCAAATCCCTGGAAAGAAGTTTCATGGAAGTGATCGATAATGACATAGGAAACCTTGAGATACTAGACTCAACCCATTCTGGTTTTGTCAAGGAAAGGTCATGTCTACTCATCCTGGTGGACTTCTTTGAGAAGGTCACGAAAGCAATGGATGACAACAAAATGGTTCACACTGCCGACCTTGTCCTGAACAAGACATTTGACACAATATGCAACTCAAGAATTGTTGACAAACTCAAGAGGTTGGTTATAAACCTTTATGCCACCTAGTAGATAGCGAGCTGTCTCACACACAGGATCCAGAAAGTTAGAACTGGGGAGACCTCCTTTGCAAAGAGGCCAGTCACCAGCAGAATCCCTGAGTGATCACTCCTCGGACCGCTCTTTTTTGGCATCTGCTTGTCTGAAGTCAAGGCCAATGTCAAGGGCCTCTAACTCATCAAATCTGCAAGTGATTACAAATTAGGAGCAGTCATAGAATTCCCCCACTGACACTAATGTTCTCCAAGAAGGATTAATACAGACAGGTAACTAGTGTCAGAGCCATGGACTAAAACTAAATGCCTAATAATATCCTTTGGGAAGCTGGCCAATGCTGGTAACTGCCATATTGACAGCATACCCTAAGATTCAACCCTATAGTCAGGGATTTAAAGATGCACATAGACAGTAATATAGGTTTTGACCATCACACATCTGTGGTAGAGAGGAGATCAGTCCGTGTTGCACAGCTTAGGTCCAAGGAGGTCATTTTTCCACTGTATTTAACACTCATCAGACCTATGATAGATTCTAATTTAATATGTGCTAAACAAGACGCATCCAACACTTGGAATGTCCACAAAGGCTTTTCCCTAAAAGAATACAGGCTGTAAAAAAATATGTCCTGTGCAAACCTCCTCATAGCCCTGTCACTGTAATTTGCCTTCTACAGGGTGTTGAAAGAAAATCTATGCATGCTATACAGGGTGTCATTGGACCCACTCTGATGGACCTCCTGCATAACTGCAAAAGAAACAGCACCAGAATTACCAATTCTAAAGACCTAAACCTTGCCTGTGATATAAATAGGACCTTCTAGAAACACAGGTGTGTATCCTAGAGACTATCCATCCTCTGGAACAGGCTGTGAAGCAGAGTTCCTCCCTAACCCAGTTTAAGTGTAACTTGGACAACTAGATGGGGAAACCAGGACATTCACCCTGGTTTAGAACCAGCATTTCTAATGGACAAAAGCAGGCTGTAAATGTTTCATCTCCCAAGCCCCTGCTTACACTACCAAGGGTACTAGAACTTGTCAGAAATTTGAGTTGCATGGCTAGGCTAAGAATTGCCCCAGTGGTTGTTACACACCTCTGGACTTATAAAAGAATCAACTAAGAAATAATCCGTGTGAGATAAAATGTAAGTCAAGTAATAAACACATAGGTTCATAGGTTGGTACTAGGCTATCGGCCCTAGGGCCTATACAAGCCTAGCCATAACAATTCCCTGGCTTCCCAAAATATTTACTTCCCTCTCTGTCTAGCAGGGTGACTAACGTGATCCCCAGGATGAATTTCCTGTCTCCCATCCAGTCGACAAGGTTCCTTTTGAAGAGGGCCAAGGAGGCGCTCTGCTTGACATGTATGGGCAGACTATTCCAGAATATGGGGAGTCTCTGGGTCAGGAACCTATCCCTCCAGCATGTTTTGTTCATTGTGATGACAAGATTTAGATCCCTGGAGTGTGTGGCTCTGAGGGATTGGGATTTCTTTAAGTGGAGCATGTCCAACAGCTCAGGGTTTGACATGGCTTTGTATGTTAAGCAGAGATCACCTCTGAGTAGATGATATGCCACAGAATATAGCTGGAGTTTTTTAGACGGTCAGCATAGGGCATCTGCTTTAGGCCTGTGATTCTTTTAATAAGGTATTTCTGCGCCCTGTCTAGCTGTTGCAGATGTCTTGTGAGGTACATACCAAACTGGGCATTGTACTCTATAATGGGTCTAATGAGGGATGAGTACAGTGGGACAATGACCTCCTTTTTTCTGGATGAAAAGCCCTTAGTGATGAGGTGTGCCATATAGAAGGATTTCCTGACTGTTGTGGCGATGTGATTATCGAAGGTGAGACCACTGTCCACCTGTGTCCCTAAGTCTCTCAAAACACTTTCAGTGTTTAGTGTACTGCCACCTATGTGGTAATTCATGGGTACATGTTTTTTCCCAAAGCGGATAACTATACATTTCCTGGCATTAAGCTTGAGCCCATGGCTCTGGCACCAAGCATCTGTTTCTTTAAGGCCCTTTTGTAGAATATCCACATCATTTGGGGATTCAGTAAAGGCTCCCAGTTTGCAGTCATCTGCGAACTTTGTTAGCCAGAGTCCCTTAGTGTTGGCTTGTACTGCAGAGAAGTAGATTCCAAACAAGAGCAGTGCCAGAACTGAACCCTGAGGTACTCCACTTGTCACCTGTCTGGAGCTGGTTTGGAGTCAGCTACTTTTACAGTCTGGGTTCTGTCAGTAAGCCAGTTAGCAACCCGAGTGACGTAGGAATTTATGCCCAGCTTAGTAAGTTTATCTATGATTCCAGAGTGGGGGATGGTGTCGAAGGCCTTGGCGAGGTCCAGATAAGCTGTGTGGACATGAAGATATAAAGGTAGGATGTCTTGTAAAAATACAAGACATGAAGATATAAAGGTAGGATGTCTTGTAAAAATAATGTATGTAAAAAAAAGACTAGCTGAGGATAAAAAATGGAGACCAGAATATTTCATTATTTTAACAATTTTAATAAAAGTTTGTAGATGATACAGCTATGAGAGCTAGCACTGACCTGATTTTAATCCATCCTGTGGAAATTGAGCTAGAAAATGTTATTTCTGTAATATGTGCAAGTGTTCAAAAGAAGTGACATAGTGTTGAACACAAGTGTGAAAATTAGCTGTTAGTTCTCTGAAAAGACTTAATACAGAGAATGCTTAAAATGTATCAGTGATACTAAGATAGGAGACAAGGCAGACTGTTAAAAAGAACAGTCAGGGTAAAGACTGTTAAAAAGAGCAGTCAGGGTAAAGACTGTTAAAAAGAACAGAGTCAGGGTAAAGACTGTTAAAAAGAACAGAGTCAGGGTAAAGACTGTTAAAAAGAACAGTCAGGGTAAAGACTGTTAAAAAGAACAGAGTCAGGGTAAAGACTGTTAAAAAGAACATTCAGGGTAAAGACTGTTAAAAAGAACAGAGTCAGGGTAAAGACTGTTAAAAAGAACAGTCAGGGTAAAGACTGTTAAAAAGAACAGTCAGGGTAAAGACTGTTAAAAAGAACAGAGTCAGGGTAAAGACTGTTAAAAAGAACAGAGTCAGGGTAAAGACTGTTAAAAAGAACAGAGTCAGGGTAAAGACTGTTAAAAAGAACAGTCAGGGTAAAGACTGTTAAAAAGAACAGAGTCAGGGTAAAGACTGTTAAAAAGAACATTCAGGGTAAAGACTGTTAAAAAGAACAGAGTCAGGGTAAAGACTGTTAAAAAGAACAGTCAGGGTAAAGACTGTTAAAAAGAACAGAGTCAGGGTAAAGACTGTTAAAAAGAACAGAGTCGGGTAAAGACTGTTAAAAGAACAGAGTCAGGGTAAAGACTGTTAAAAAGAACAGAGTCAGGGTAAAGACTGTTAAAAAGAACAGAGTCAGGGTAAAGACTGTTAAAAAGAACAGAGTCAGGGTAAAGACTGTTAAAAAGAACAGAGTCAGGGTAAAGACTGTTAAAAAGAACAGAGTCAGGGTAAAGACTGTTAAAAAGAACAGTCAGGGTAAAGACTGTTAAAAAGAACAGAGTCAGGGTAAAGACTGTTAAAAAGAACAGAGTCAGGGTAAAGACTGTTAAAAAGAACAGAGTCAGGGTAAAGACTGTTAAAAAGAACAGAGTCAGGGTAAAGACTGTTAAAAAGAACAGAGTCAGGGTAAAGACTGTTAAAAAGAACAGTCAGGGTAAAGACTGTTAAAAAGAACAGTGTCAGGGTAAAGACTGTTAAAAAGAACAGTGTCAGGGTAAAGACTGTTAAAAAGAACAGTCAATGTAAAGACTGTTAAAAAGAACAGAGTCAGGGTAAAGACTGTTAAAAAGAACAGAGTCAGGGTAAAGACTGTTAAAAAGAACAGTCAGGGTAAAGACTGTTAAAAAGAATAACGAGAATCAGTACAGAATGGAGAATTTAAACTATATAGGTGCAGGGTGTAATATCTTGTCAGAAAATAATTTTAAACAGCTGTGACTAGATGTCTTTAAAGAGAGAAATAAAAATAGGAGCATTTTGTCAATATATTCTGAGTATTGGGTGGCATAATTAGGCCAAAAGAAATGAGAATGCAAAAGTGTAGTGTAGACGTGGCATTCGAAAGACATGCTGAATGGGCGTACCTTCGTTGAAGGTTGGGCGTCGGGCTGGCACCTCGGCACCATTAAAATCTACTGCCAATCATTAGCGGACCGTAGTTCCGCTGTGGCGACCCCTAACCGGGAAAAGCCGAAAGAAGAAGTGTAATTGAAACAAGAAGTAAATTTTGGTAATATTTTGATAATTTGCCATGTGATAAGCTAAGAATTATAAACCGACAGTATAAAATCAAAGACTGTGTTCAGATTCAGTCACAGAGTCATGCATTCCATGCATTGTATGACATCCTGCATGACTCTCTTGATTTATTTACAGTATTGGAATGATTGCCAGCAGAATACAGATAAAACCTGATCCATTGTCAGTGACACATGCTTCTAGAAAAGATCTGTCGCACTTAGAAATAAAGCTGAACAGGCACTGAAATGAATGGAGAGCGTAGGTATCATTAGGAAACAGTTATAAGCAATGAAATGGGTGAATCATATGGTCACTGTTGTAAACAAGAACATTATTTGCATCTGTATAAATTCACGTCTTCAACAGTTTTTAAAAAGAACATTTTCTATTCCTTAATGTTGAAAAATTGGTTTCAGAAATGATAGTGCTAAGTTTCTTAAGACTCATGCTTCCTGCTTCATCAGAACTAGAGATTACCTCCTAAAATTAAAAGTTATTTAATTAGTTATAAGTTAGTAGTTCTAACATTAAAAAATGTCCCTAGTCTGGGTAATTTCCTAATTATGCTTTGCTTTGTTCATAACTTTGAAGTTAAAAGTTGAGAGGTATAGACTGTTGCCCAGGTAGTTAAAAGGCTTGGAAGGTGTTGTAAACATAATTGAGGTCTATGAAGCAAAGCGTTGTTTCAGTGTAGCATAGCCAAGGCATGGCACTGTCTGCCTGTATCAGTTAGAAAACATTCTCTTAACCCTTTAAGTATAGAATTGATGCCCACTTGAGGGATGATGTTTATAAGATCTACTTAGTTTGGAATTAATACTGGTCATTATGGCCTTCCATGAGGTTTTGAGCAGTTGTAATAACTATATATTGTAAATTAATGTAGGGTTGTACATAGGAACAACATGAAAACATACTGGTACAACTGCAGAAGAGATTAAGATTGCTTAATTTCAAGATAACTGACAGCAAATGTAAAAAAAAGTATAACAACTCTGAAATATATGGGTAATTTTCTAACATCTGAGTATCTGAAACTGAGTTAGAGAACATTTGATCACTTGTACAAAGAAAAAGTAAAACAACTTTAGAGGTGTACTGATATTGAATTAGAGATGTCATTATTAAAAGTTATTGCAGTGAAAGGTTGTTGTTAGCAAAACTTATCATCATTAGTTGTTGTTTATTAAGCCTTATTTTTTCATTTGTAGAAGAAACATATTGTGTCCACAGCTTAATGTTCAAAGCTATTAAAAAAAATCTAACACTTGGGAAGATATCTTGGAATATTTAAGTGGAAAGAAAGAGGAAAAGGTGTGTTTTGGCCAGGAGTGTAAACTCGTTTTGAGCAAACCATCTGCATTGCCTGCTATAACAGCAATTCAAAGGAAGAAATGCTAGCATATCACGTTCCAGACCATTCTTGGGCTCGCAGACACTGATTTATTCCATTTTAAATAAGTCACGTATCTCATATGTGTGGCTTATCTTTTCCCTAGTTTTATGAAACATTCAAACTAAGACACACTATTGGAAATCTGATTAGTGTACTAAAGTCAGTATTCTCAAATGGGGAATACCTGATGATTGGACATAATAAGATGTGTACTTATTCACCACCAGTACAGATCACCAAAACATTTCCCAAGTTACAGACACTTTTGCTCTGCCCATGAAAATTACCGGGGGAATGCTGTGTGGTAGCAAGTTCAGTTGGGCAACTTCCAGCAACGTTGCATCATAGAGGACAATGGTAACCACACTCACCAGAAGGCCGCTGGCAATCCCCTGAGTGGCAGCAGTAATCTCTGCCTGTTGCTATGGTTTTGGATCATCAAAGGCAGGTTGGTTTGGGATATAATTCTCAGAGATTACAAAATCCCTTTCCTGAACCAATTACCTCCTCCATAAAAGTCATTGCTGGATGCTCCACCCTATCAAAAACAAAAACAAGGCTTAACCTTCTACAAAGAAAAACCCCAAACCAAAAAAAAACAACTAAATAAACAGGTCAGAATAATTTCAGTGCAAAACAATTTTCCTTGACTATTGCAAGGAAATTCTATGTGATGTTTGGACCAGCAGGACAAGTACCTTCATATAAACTCTTACAGCAAGTCCCAGATGTTCCTTTCCTTCATGGTTGGAAATAGTCACAGTCTCATCATCCCCCCCAGGATTTTCAATAAGTGCATGGCAGTAATTGCAGCCTACCAAAGCCTGCAAGTGATGAAGTTCTTCCATACCCCATAATTGGAGAGACGTTTGTTTTTAGAGGTTCTTGTTTTGTATCACTCAGACTGATCCTTAGATGATTCACTGCCAGTAAAGGTAGCTGCTGTAATTGTGGTTTCACTTATTGCCAGTTACGATTCAGAGGAATAGGAAAGTATTTTCCCCAGTTAAGTTTTAGGCCTGACAGCAGGTAGTACTACAGATTGTAGGTACGCAGCTGGAATTTTTACTAAATTACAATGGATAATGGACATCCCCGCTTTGCTTCTTTGTATAACTGCATTGGAACAGATAGTGTTCCATTTGTATAAGAATTTGTATTATGGTCGGGGGGCTTTTATTTATTTAAGAATTTGTATAATTTCTAAAAATGTAGTTCAAATCTATATTACTGCAGAATTTCCCACACAATGTCTAACCTAGGAGAATTGAATGCCTTCTAAATTAAGGCAGATTGTGATTGGATCTCTGTTTAGCCATTTGTTCCATAGTCACTCAGTTACATTAGGTCTGGATCCCTGCTGACGTGTCTTACAGGTCCATATTTTGATGAATGAAATGGTTGGGGCATGAAGTTCTCTCTCTGTCTGCTTGTGTAAGATTGTAGCCAGTATATTGGTTTCTACTGGTGTTAGTATGTGGGTGTGTACTTATATAGTACACAGGTGTTGTTATTTGATCTGGAAACAAAACTATAGTGGCTATCCTGGTGGAGAGTATTTGCCCTGTTTCTCTGGATATGTGATACAGTTATACTAACCTGGGAAACAGCTTATCTAAAAATAATTCAGTCATAAACTGTGAGGTCATGGGGCGGGATACTTTTCCAACATTGAGGCTTTTAGCAGTTTCAGTTTCTATGATAGACCTGTCTAAAGCGGTAACAGTAGGTAGTTTGGTATTGGTTAAACAGGTCCTGAGGTAGGTAATATCCCATTAAATCTCTGTAGTGTGTCTGAAAAGTGTTTAGATGTCAGTTTAATTAAACTGTCTAGTGGCATTCTTGCCTTCTTAACATGATAATGTATACTGGATTTTCCTGGCTTTCAGCCTAACTTCAAGCAGATTTTGGGACTTTATACCTTTGGCTCATGAATAGAGCTGGAGCATATGCCACTGCTGATGTGTTTGTCCTTGTAAAAGTGCATTGAGTTCCCTTTTGTTTGTTTTAACTGCTATAACAATTATTTGCTATAACAGCTTGTGCTTGTATTCACTTTCATTTGTGGTTCCAAACAATCTTGTAAAATGTATTGCTGTTAGATCAAATCTACTTCTTTTCTTCTTTCAGGTTAAACTTTTAACTCTTTTTCTAAAATCTGTTGTGAAGAGTTTCATTTTGCTAGCACTAATTCATTGGACTTAATACCATGTAAAACATCTTTATCTCCCATTGTTCCTAAGGAGTAAGAAATCAAGACTTCATTAAGGTTTTTACAGAGGAGGAGGAGCCCATACTTGTGAGCACCAGGAGAATTGGGTTATTATCAGACAATGGGAAATTAGAATATGTCATCAATACTACCTAAAGTACTATTGCTAATAAAAAGGCTAATGTAGTGGCTGCATTATTCTATGTGGACAAGTTAATGTAATCATTTTTGATTGTATTTTGCATTCAAATATCTGTTTCAGTTACTGAAAAGTGATGTGAAGGCTTTATTCTTTTTTGTTGTTTATAACCTAGATTTTCATTTAACAATGGATTTGCCACTGTATTAAAGCTCTTTCCCGAAGTAAGATTGCATTTGTTCACCTGACAATAAATCAACATTAACCATAGAGCTGAGCGATTCTGGGCCATCCATGTTTGGACTGTAAAAGTTTTTTAAAATAATTTTTCGTATAGGTGATTACATTTTGGTTACTGCCCACCTGCCGACAGTATCAGTTTTCACATCCAACATTTCCCAGTTTAAAGCTACATGGAAAAGATGTCACCCTCCCACCAGTTTGGCTGATTCAGCAAAACTAATTATTACCCTACATTCAGCACCCTTTTTGTTGCCTCACAGCAAGAGGTTCTCCTGTTTGATTCTCAGCTTGTGTGCAGGGAGTGCCTTCTGTGTGGAGTCTGCATGTCCTCTCCGTGGTCGCGTGGCCTCCAAAAGACATGCGTGAATGGGCATGCCTTCACTGAAGGTTGGGCGTCAGGCTGGCAACTCGGCACCATAAAAATCTACTGCCAATCATTAACGGACCTGAGTTCCGCTGTGGCGACCCCTTACCGGGAAAAGCCGAAAAGACAAACAACAACAACAACATTCAGCACCCTTTTCATATCTTGCTGTTTTAACTTGTCATAAAAAGCCACACCACTAATCTCCATCATACTATACACTGTTTGCAAAGCCACTTTTCCACACCAACTTTCTCAATGAATTTAGTAACCTCCCCCGACTCCTGCTCTATCCACTTCACCTAACCTTCCACATCCTGTTCACTCCCATACTTGCCTCCCTTCTTCTTTTTTTGGTCAGAGACAAAGACAGTGAACCAATATTTCAGGACATCCCAATAGCTGCACCTACCAGGTCAGTCCATCTTTGCCCTGTAATGTTTCTCATTTTCATTAATAATCTTTCTCTGGACCTAGCCCACCTCTCACTTGACATGACCTTCTCCTCGCTCTCTGTGGGTCAAATAAAAAAACTGTAGTAAGAAGCAATCCATGATTTTTGGTACTCACCAAAAACTGTCAAAAGCCCTCTCCTCCCTATTTTTTTTATATATATATATATATACACACACATATATATATATATATATATATATATATATATATATATATATATATATACACACACACACACACACACACACACACACACACACACACACACACAAAAGCAGCCATAGGTAAAGGAATTATTTTGTCAAATTAGACTATGGACTACCAATGATTGATGCAACTTTCACTAGAAATATGACACCCCTCCAATCTACTTCTAACAAAGTCTGTGGCATTATTGCTAATTCCTTCCCATCCATTTCTAACAAAATCTGAGTCTTTATTGCTAAATACTCAAGAAGAAAACACCAGTGTTACACAAAATTGCCAAGTGGCTTTCAGTGATAGGACTGATATTCTGCTAGGTTCATTCCTTTCAGACCTCTACATCTATATTTTTTCACACCAGTTGCTGCTAAACTTACCACCACAACTACCTCCTATAACCTTAAAGGTCACTCACAGCCTGGTCCTGCTCTACAAACCCTAAGAAGCAAACTGCAATGTGCTATCCAGAATTTCTCAATTTTCACATCTAAGCTTTTGACAGTCACTTTCTAAGTATCTAAAAGATTTCATTAGCGTTGTGTTTTTTTCTAGCATTGTGTTATTTCTTTTTAGTGTTGTAGCTGCTGTTTGCTCGCATGGGAACATTATAGCCTGTATTACCACTACCTCTCTTTAATTTTGCAAACGGCCACTGTTGTAAGATGAAATATTGCAGTACAGCTTAAAACATTCACTTCTCAGTGCAGCGTTTTACTGAAGACTGTAACCTCTGCTCAGTTCTTGCTTAACTTCTCTTAGGGAAACACCTGGACTAGCCTACTGCCATATGTGAGACTGTGCTGTGTAATTGCTTGCATACTTAATTGTGTATTCTCTGTCTCTTACTTGGCAACTTCCTCCACGAAAAGAGTTGATTTTAGCCTACTGCTGTATTGCGAGTTGGTATTAGCCTACTGCTGCTCTATGTGATATTGCAATTGTGTACTTAAGCAAATGAATGTGTTTTTTTCACTGTATAACATTTTATCCTCTGAATGATGTTTTATTGAACTAAACTTACTGCCTATGTTTCTGTGAATATTGCCAATGTTCTAGTACTACACTGCAGTTATACTTTAGTTATAAGATTACTTAATTACCCCCTCCCCATCTCTTGCATATACTCTCACACCATACTAAAACATCAAACTGTAATTTCTCTTTTTTGCTTAATAGTTGTTGATAAACTATTTTGATTATAACTGTTACATATCCATTTTTCTTTCAGTTTGCCCTGCCGCATTTAAACCTTCCTCTATGAGGTACCCTGGCTTCCCATTCATGAACTGAGCTTCCTAAAGGGAATTTACAGAACTCTCTGAGTCTCTACTGGCTTCGCCAAGCTCTAGCTAAAGTAAAAGTGTATGTGCCCTTGGAAGTAATTTGTACTTCTCTGTAGCTGTATTGAATTTCCCTACATGTAAACGCTAGCAGCTACCATAGACCCCACTCATCCTGTTCTCTTCAGTCCATCCCCTTTCTCAAAGTGCTTGTGTTCCTTTTCTGTAGTTACTGGTTTTGTCCACCAGGTGGCAGCATTTACCTAATGCTAACAAAATTTTCTTAATCTAAATTGCTTCTTAACATTTTGTCTATGCCATTATTGTCCCACTGTCCCCACTAACCCTCTGTGAACCTCTCTGCTTTCCTCCTTCTCTTCCCTAGTAATCTAGTGCTTCACCCCACTGCCTTTCATACCTCTGTGCTTGCTATCCACTACTCTGATTATTCCTCGCTGACTTGCCTTCTTCCTTCTCCTTGACTCTGCCCACTCTGTTCGCCCTGCGGGCTCACTCCACTCCCCTACCCTACCCCCAAATCTCACCTACCCCCAGCACCTCTACAGTTGTAGTTAATTCACCACACCCACCTCCTCCCACACCCTATCATCTAACCAACCACTCCCATAATTAATCTACCAATTCCAGCCTAACCTCTATAACAACCCCATCCCTTTCAGACCACTAAATTCATACTCTTTTGGTGTTATCATATCCCAATATCTTTTTATCCTAGCCATAACCCAAGAAGTACCCAAACTAAAGACCATGCATACCAAACCTGCCATACACATAACACAAATATTTATTCTTACCACATTATCCTATTTACACTACCTCACCACACCCCTCTATGCTAATCACTCTTTCCCATTTCACATAACACCCTCATCCTGTATATAGCATGCACATTCCTCAATGTCTATGTCACTCAGCCTTTACCTCCTCAACAACACTATGCTCTTCCCCTATAAACTTATATCTAACCTCAAAAACACTATTCCCATCTACACTAGCCCCAACTCAATAAAGCTTACTACCCAAAAATTAGATGCTAAGCAATTTAAATACCTCTTCTCCCACATTCATTACTTTATCTCTATCCTTCTCTCTGGGGATATACACCCAAACCCAGTCTCCTCCCACACACAAAATTCAACCTCCCCATCTCATCAACCCCACTCACCTGGTAGATTCCTCCATTTCACAGCTCTAAATGCTCATAGGTACATAGGTTTATAGGTTGGTACTAGGGCCTATACAAGCCTAGCCATAACAATTCCCTGGCTATTTCTTCCCACACTATTTACTTCCCTGGACCCCTGCCTAGCAGGGCGACTGACGTAATCCCCCGGGGTGAATTTCCTTTCTCCCATCCAATCGTCAAGGTTCCTTTTGAAGAGGGCCAAAGAGGCACTCTGCTTGACATGTATGGGCAATCTATTCCAGAGTATGGGGAGTCTCTGGTCAGGAACCTATCCCTCCAGCATGTTTTGTGTATTGTGATGACAAGGTTTAGATCCCTGGAGCGTGTGGCTCTGAGGGATTGGGATTTCTTTAAGTGTAGCATGTCCAACAGCTCAGGGTTTGACATGGCTTTGTATGTTAAGCAGAGATCGCCTGTGAGTAGACGATATGTGACAGAGTATAGCTGGAGTTTTTTAAGGCGGTCAGAATAGGGTATCTGCTTTAGGCCTGTGATTCTTTTAGTGAGGTATTTCTGTGGCCTTTCCAGTTGTTGCAGATGTCCTGAGAGGTACATACCAAATGGGGCGTTGTATTCTATAATGGATCTAATGAGGGATGAGTACAGTGGGACAATGACCTCCTTTTTTCTGGATGAAAAGCCCTTAGTGATGAGGTGTGCCACATAGAAGGATTTCCTGACTGTTGTGGCGATGTGGTTATCAAAGGTGAGACCACTGTCCACCTGTGTCCCTAAGTCTCTTATCACACTTTCGGTGTTTAGTGTACTGCCACCTATATGGTAATTCACGGATACATGTTTTTTTCCCATAGGGGATAACTATACATTTCTTGGCTTTGAGCTTCAGCCCATGGCTCTGGCACCAAGCATATGTTTCTGTAAGGCCCTTTTGTAGAGTATCCACATAATTTGAGGATTCAATAATGGCTCCCAGTTTGCAGTCATCTGCGAACTTTGTTAGCCAGCGTCCCTTAGTGTTGGCCTGTACTTCAGAGAAGTAGATGCCAAACAAGAGTGGTCCCAGGACTGAACCCTCAGGTACGCCACTTGTCACTGTCTGGAGCTGGATTTGGAGTCAGCTACTTTTACAGTGTGGATTCTATCAGTAAGCCAGTTAGCAACCAATTTGGTGACGTAGGGATTAATGCCCAGCATAGTATGTTTATCTATGATTCCAGAGTGGGGGATGGTGTCAAAGGCCTTGGCAAGGTCTAGATAGGCTGTGTGGACCACCTTACCCTTGTCCATGGCTCTGGAGACTGATTTGAAGAAGTCAATCAGGTTCAGGAGACAAGACTGACCCTTCACGAACCCAAACTGGGTGGGGTCCAGTGTTTGAAGGCTGCCACTGTCTTTGTTTATAAGTTCCATGATAATACGCTCCATGGCCTTGCAGATAAGGCTTGTCAGACTGATGGGACGGTAGCTTCCAGGATCCAAATTGGATCCCCCCTTGTGGAGTGGGATAACTGTAGCTCTGCACCACTCAGTGGGCACGAAACCTAAGGTGAGGCTATGATTAAACATGACACTTAGGTGAGGTGCCATTTCATATTGTAGTTCATGTAGTACACAGCCCGGGATGTCATCTGATCCCATGGATGCTTTATTCTTAGCTTTGGAGAGTGCATTTTTTACCTGTGTGGCTGTTATTACCAGAATTTGGCAATCTTCCGGTATTGAGTTGGGCCATTTAGGGGGTGACAGGAGGGTGAAAACATATGTAATAAAATCCCTAACCTCCATGCCTGGCTCCTCCACATTTAACCTGACATTCTTTCCATCTCAGAAACCTGGCTTAAACTCCATATAAAAGATACAGAATTGATACCACACAACTACTGCATTATTAGAAATGATAGAACACATAAAAAAGGGGGAGGTGTCACTCTCCTCTACTCCTCATCCCTCTTAGTTACCCTGTAATCTAAGCCTATTCCCATATTTGGTAATGCAGAATTATTTCCAGCACTTCTTCAGGTAAATAAACATAAATTTATTTGCATCATCACCCTCTACATCCCTCCTGCAGACATTGTCCCAATCCTTGAAGATATTCTCTCCTGTTTTTCTGCCAATATCACCAATGAAACTATAGTCCTGGGTGATGTTAGCATTAATTGGGCCACAATTCAATCTCCAGTCAACCCCCTAAATATAAATCTGTACAATTAACTCTACAACCAGACCTTCCAAAGACTTCCTCTCTGGAAGCATCCTAGACTGGATTCTAGTCTCCCATCCCCACTACTTCTGTAATAGCGGTACCCTTCCTGACCCACTAGGTGACCATCTTCCAACTTTCCGCCATCATCTTCCCTCCTCCCTTCAGCTGTCCTACACCTATACTTCTACTCTGTACCTAAAAAACTTCAACCCTGATACATTCATAAATGCACTAAAAAGAACAAACTGGAACCCACTAAAAATTTTATCCCTAGAGAATGTTGTTACATACTTCAACACAACTTTCTTAAACTTGCTAGATTCCTTTGCCCCCTGTAAAACAAAGTGGATAAAAAGTAGTAACCCCGACCCATGGTTAACTAAGAATACCTCAGTCATCATGTGATTCTGAGATAAAGCTTGAAAGCGCTACCAAAAAGTAAGTCCTACACCACCCTTAATGAATACAAAACACTTTGCAACAAGGTAAAAAACTTATCACAGACCGCAAAGCCTATTTCTCCACTCTCCAAACCAACCATAACACTAATCCTAAAAAATTCTGGGATGGAATCTCCTCTGTCCTTAACCCCAGTAAAAAAGAAAACCCCTGCCCCAATCCGAATAACTCTGAACTTGATTTAGCTATTCAATTCAACTCTTTCTTGACTGACTCCATAGCCAAACTCACCTCATCCTTCACCAAGAATTCAGCTCCCACCGATTCACTTCCACATACCCCTTTCTCCTCTAGTATCTCCAGCCCCCAAACTCCTCCCTTCTCCATGAACCCTATCCCTATCTCTGCCATAAAAAAACTTATTCTAAACCTAAAACCATGCTCTAATGCACCCAATGAGATACCCTCTTACTTCCTAAAAATAGCCACAGAAGCCATTGCCTTCCTATCTGTATACTAATAAACTGATCAATTTCAGAAAGCCACGTTCCCTAGCTCTGGAAAAAAGCCTTTATTATTCCACTACACAAAGGAGGCAACAACAATGATATCCCTAACTTCCGACCTATCGCTATCTTATCTCCTATTTCTAAACTTCTCGAAAAATGTATCCACCTACAACTTCTACCCTATCTCATAAATAATAACCTTCTTACTTCCACCCAGCATGGATTCTGACCTGGCCATATTACCACCACCGCTCTCCTCTCCTTCTTAGAAACTGTTAACAAGGCCCGTGATTCTGGTTATATCGTGTCCACCCTCCTCTTAGACCTCTCCAAGGCCTTTGACACCATCTCTCATAACCTTCTCCTCACTAAACTTTCCAAACTAAATCTATCCCACTCCTCTATCAACTGGTTCACCTGTTATCTATCAAATAGGCAACAAGCAATTAAGTGGGAAAAACTACCTCACCTTTCCTGAATACTCCCACAGGTGTGCCCCAGGGTTCAATTCTAGGTCCACTTCTATTCAGTATTTTCATAAACGACTTCCATCATGCCAACACTAATGCCAACCTCATCCAATACGCTGATGATTCAACGATAATCTGCTCTGCCACCTCCATGTCCTCGTTAACTAAACTAACCCAGGATTGCTTCTCTTTTACTGAACAATGGATGCTAGATAACCATGTAGCACTCAATGCAACCAAGACAAAACTCATGTTATTTACCCCTTCGAAAACCACCATCCTAGACTTAAACTCTTTCTCCATCACCAGCCTGTTGAAATAGTCTTCTCTGCAAAACTATTAGCAAAACTATTAGGAGTCCTATTGATGATCAGCTAAAATTTGATAGCCAGCTCTTAGTAAATATTGCAAAAACCCATAAGAAACTTGGCATGCTTTACCGCCACAGCCGTTACATCTCTTCTTCCACCAGGCTTGTTCTCACTGCCACTTACCTTATCCCCTCCCTCCTATATGGCGCCTGCATCCTTACTAATCTGCAGTCTTCCCTCAAATCAAAACTCTCCTCTTGTTACTGTAAAATTTCAAAATTTGCAACAGGCCACAGATCTTCGACCCATCACTGCATTTCCTTACATCAACTAAACTGGCTTGAGCTCCCCAATTACCTTACCTATATTCAACTTATCCAAGCACACACACTTATTTTCAGCCCCACTGTCTGCCCATCCCTTGCCACTACCTTCCAAAGGCATCTCCCTGTCAGACCTGTAAGATCAAACTCCCCAAATTTAATAGAAGTACATAAACCTGCCCGCCCAGCAGGCAAACATCTTCTATCCTTCTCACTAGCACGTCACTGGAATGCTCTCCCACCTCTCATCCGGATCACCAATAGTCTCTCTGCCTTTAAAACTTGCTCCACTTACAACTAACTACACAATGGGAATGTTCTTGCTCCCATCCTACATAACTTCCCTGACTATAGTTACTTTCGATAAGGTAACTTATCCATGAACAACCACCTATAGTCTTATAATGCCTAGTAGCAAATTATATGAATTAGCATATTCTCTGGAACTTAATTTGTCTGTAATGATTTTTTTTTCTTAAATGCATTGTACTAATTTGCTCTTGTAAATGCCAGTTTTTCTGTAACTTTGTTACTTTGTATTTTTCTAATTCTAATGTACTTGTAAGTTTTGTAATCTTGCAAAGTATAATATTTGTACTTCCGGAATTTTTCTCCCCAGAACTCCATTGTAAATGGGTTATTCATGTCCCAATGGACCATCCTGGCAAACAAACTGCAAATAAATAAATAAATTTCACTAACTTCATACACCACCTTGTATTAACTATGCTACTTTCACCATTCTGTTTTATAAAAAGCATTGTACATAGTGTAAAAAGCCTATATTATCACACAATCATTGCTGCATTGTAGTGTAGCTCAGTCTTAGAATAACCACTGTGTGTTGTACTCAAACTACTTTTGCTGTTGTTTACTTTGCTTTTCTGTCTTTCTATGGCTATTTTACACCTTGCTACCCCTCAGACTGGGCCTACAATTGATAATTTGTGATCAGTTCCGTACTTCTGTAAACAAAACTATCTAAATAACAAAATAAACTTTTTTTTTGCAAAAAGAAGATACAGTAAATGCTTTACTGTGTTTTAAGACACATCATGTTTTAATTGTTACACCTATCCATTTAACATTTCTGTTAATACATTTGAACATTTCGCTGATGCTTTACTTATCAGCATCAAAGAGGTTACCATTATTATACTGCTCTGGCCTTTTGTACAGTCTGACTGTAACAATCATCACCACTACACCTACCAGTTGATTAAGTTGTGTATGATAAAGTTGTTACATTAGCTAAAAAAATTTAAAAAGTAACTTTGTAAATACCATGAGAACAGAATGCCTTTGTCTGCTCACCTTGGACTTTTCTCGTGCATCAGCAGAAATATAACATTCCCAGGAAGGCAGGGATGAAAGCAGGGCATTCATTCCCAGCTCTAGGTCAAAATTTCATAGTAAGGTAGAAATGAGCAGTAGTTGTAAATCAGCCACAGAGATATTTTTCACTGACTTGAGTGTAAAGTTGATGGATAAGGGTTGTGGGCTCTAACTTCCACACCACTGTCATCAGTATTTGGTGCGCAGTGGAACCAGCAGTATGGTGTGTGATGTCTTCCACTGGTACTTGTTAAAATACAAATAGAATTTGACCTTAAGATTGTATGTTAAGTGAGCAGTGCTGCCTTGGGTAATAGCCAAGTCAGGCACCATCCAGATAAGCTCTACACTGCCAAGCTACAGTTCTGAGTTCTAAACACTGGTTTCTCATGATTTCTCCCATCTCAGATAAAGTCTGAGGTCTTTCAGTGCAACCTTCCCAACAATAATTGATGCTTGATCAGAATTGTTTTACAGAGAAATACTCACACAAATATTTTCAATATGGGGTGGGATAAATTGTGAATCTCCGCCACCATCTCAAGATTTAAGGCACACTGTTACTAGATGAGAAAACTAACAAAGCAAAAAGGTGTTACTGTTTACCATTAAAGTACACCAGCTTTTAAATATTTAAATGGTAGCAAAAAGCTGTAAGTAGTCATCACTAAACATTTTGGGTAAAATACATAATTCCTGTCCAGTAAGTAAACCATCAACCAAAGTCAGTTACAGCTGAATAATAAACTGCATTAGTTGAAATAAATACTTATTGGCAGGCAGCAAAGGCTTGTACAAAAAATTAAAAACAAAATATTCTAAAATGATAGAAGGTGGTCAGAAAAATATACCCAGTAAATTGATTACATCTCTTTACCTCTGGCAAAAAATATGTTCTGTCCCTTATTGTTATGATGTTTTTAAGTCCAAAATGGAATGTTCAAAGTTCTTAGAGGTAGTAGCTCTCTGCAAAGGGTATCTTGGAGCAGTGACTGTTTAATAACAAAGATTAACAGACTCTCCCTCTATTGATTTGTTCTCAAGCAGGATTTCATGTGGCCTTAGTTTGAATATAGAAGATGCCGTCCCTGTTTTCACAGTTATATACCCAAAGGGGGTTGGTAAGATTCACCAAATGAGAGTCCAAATAAGGAAATCACGTGCCTAGTGCAACAACCTCAGAGTAAACTCTAGAAGCATTTGTGAAATACATTTCCATCATATTAAAGACAACAATGTTCCACTTTTATATTTTTTCTTAACTATAACACACTTATTGGAAAGAAAAATACAAAGCAAATTATTTTACCTTTGTCTGTTAAAGTAGTATTTACACACATTTTTATTAATTTGATGCAGGGTCAGTACAGCAAACGTTTTGTATTTTCTTTTGAATGGCACATAACTTTTTCCAAGTCTTTTACAATTTCTCTAATTGTAAGCATAAAACAAACTGTAGCTATAGAGGAAATTATGCATTTAAAAACAGCTTAATGGATAGTGTTTTGGTGCTTACATTTTAAGGCAGGCAGAAGACATTACATTTAGAAAAGTACGTTTGCATAGCAGAGCAGGCCACTATCAAGCAAGGCAACATGCCAAAAGATGACAGTACAAAAGACATGCTTTCAACACTTATCTTCAGACAGTAGTTTTAATTAAATTGTTCCCTGTTGCTCTGGCTGCTGCTGTGATGCCTTCTCCTCTTGGAACTGGGCATTCCAGAGCCTCAGATCTAGACGGATAAATAGAGCTTCTGTAATATCTGAGTCTAGTGTTTCTACTTCAAATTGTAGTTTGATGTTCTTAGTCAGTGATCTTTGTAGATTGTGTGATTGTTGGTGATGGACATCCATCAGACAGAATATGGTGTTGTGGCCTGAGTCACCCCTGTCAGTTGAATTATACAGTGAGACAACTGTTCATTTGGATTTTCATACAAATGACTTCTTGTTACTTGTCATATCTAAGAGTAATACTTTTCATTAGCTTTCTTAGTTGGCAATGATGTTCATCGTGTTTCACTGTTGCAGTCATGACTGTAGGGTTCTCCCCTGCTGGCAGGCAGTCCTCGGTCGGCCAGAATCCCAAAGTCTGGGTCCGGCGTCGGCTGCTCAGCCATGCTCCCTGACATCAGAGCACCAGGAGTACAAAGCTGACAGTCGACGCCATGTTCTCCAATCTTTCTTGTCGTGTGGTGATAGCAGTTCGCAAGTGCCGGTCGGCTGACTCCTGACAATTTTTTCTAAACGTACTTCAGTCCGAAGACTTTCTTCTCCTATTCAAAGCTAAGTACCCCATTGGGGAAACTTTTTTCTTGCTCCAGTCCTATGTCAGAAAAAGTTAATAATTGTATTTCATGTGGGAAGCAAATACCTCATAAGGATTTTCATTCTTACTGCATTCCTTGCTTAGGCCCTGACCACGACGTAGCTAGTTGTCGGTTTTGTGCTAGATTTAATCAACGTACGATTAAACGAAGGTACGATTTTGCATTTCATTACTTCGGTAGGCGTTTCAATTACAAAATGTCGTTGGACACGGTTCCGGCTACCGGAGTTCACAAATGACGCAAGGATAAAGACAGACCTCCGAGGTCCAAATCAGACGATATTGTACAAGCAGAACCAGCTTCAGGTTCGGCTGTCGTCAGTGAGGCGCTTTTGCAGCCCCTGTCATCGGCCATTTCGGAACTGATGGCCGAAACGGACTCCCACAAGGAGCCAACTAGGCCTTTGAATATTTCTGTTGCAGGACCTTCGGCAATGCTCCTTCGGATGGGTCCAGAGCCACTGTGCAGGTACCGGCTTCCGAAGGGGGTTTCAGGCCTACTCAGCTTCTAATAAAGGCAAAGCCAAAGACAAAGGCAAAGACTCCTTCAAAATCAAAGACTACAGCCCAGGCCTCTTCTGATCCGGGACCCAAGTCTCAGAAACAGTTACTTAAGATGGCGGAGGACTTACTTACTATGATTAGGGGTTCACATCCCCCTCCAGATAAAAGGCCAAGGCAGGAAGTGTATTATGACTCCTCTGATCAGGCTTCTGTTTCTTCAGTTTCTTCTTCTGACCAGGAATATTCTTTCCCTCCTTATGAGGATTCTGATGCTGAGGAATCTATTCCTTTTGGGGAAACTTTACATGAAATGAGGGAACATTTTTACTGGCAAGGACAGGAGTACTCGGAATCTAAGAAAAGACTTGGGGATTTTCTTCTTCTTCCCCAAAATAGACCCCTTGCTATCCCTTCTATTTTGGATATTGTGGATGATGCTTTTTCGGAGGCTAACTTAACTCCTGTCTCTTTTCCTCCAGCTCCTGTTAAGCCAGACAGATATTATAGGGTTCCTGATTCCCACCAGTTTTTATACAAGAATCCTTCTGCTGATCCTGAAACCATTTCTCAGGTCCCTAAGGGGGTTAAGGCCGCTACTGCTAAAAACCCCATTCCCACTGAGAAGGATTCCAGATCTTTAGAAAGATGGGGCAAAAAAGTGTACACTTCAGCTACTTTATCTATTAGGGCATTAAACTGTCAATTTCATATGCTGAAATACCAGCAATTCCTTCTGTCTGTTTTGAAACAAAAGCTAACTTCCATTTCCGCCTGTGCAGATGATAAGGAATTACATGACTTAATGCATGCCACTGAACAAGTTGGGAAGCATGGTTTACACTGTGGATTTGATGCCTTGGAGGCTTCTTGTAGGGCTGCTGCCTCTAGTACAGTCATTAGAAGGCATGCTTGGTTAAAGGAACAAAACTTGCCAGATCAAGTCAAAGCTAAGTTATTGGATGCTCCTGTTCAGCATAATGTTTTATTTGGATCTAAGGCTGAAGAGGTGATAAAGAAGATGGAGGACAAGGCAAAATCCATGCAAACGGTTAAAGATTTCTTACAAGTACAGCCACCCAGATTTAGTAGGAATCGGCCTACAAATAATTGGTCCTTTCCCAATTCAGACAGGCCTCAGAGGGGTAGATACAGACGCTCCCGAGTAAGGCCTCAAACGCAAGCCTCTTATAGACCAAGACAGTGGACTGCTTCCACCCCTAGGGGAGGAGAGGACAGGTCGCAAGCTCATAGAAAACAGGCTCAATGACTCCCTCTGTTGGGCTGCAGGAACTTCTTGCCTAGAAGCCCCTCTCGAAGGAAAACTTTCTCTTTTTCACGTAAACTGGACTCATATAACCCAAGACAAGTGGATTCTGGATGTGGTTTCAAAAGGTTACAAATTCCATTTTCATACCCTTCCAAGACCAAGTGGATGGCCAGATCTTCCGAAAGATCAATGGTTAGAGGCCTTAAACCAGGTGGAAGCTCTCTTGGCTATGAAAGCCATAGAACTGGTTCCACTTTCAGAAATGGGACAATGTTTTTACTCAAGGCTCTTTCTAGTCCCCAGAAAGTAAAATTCATGGAGTCCCATTCTGGATCTGTCAGTCTTGAACACTTTTCTCGAGATACCAAAATTCACGATGCTTACTCTACAGCAGCTACTTCCAATGATGACCAAAAATGCATGGATGGTAACTTTGGATTTAAAGGAGGCATATTTACACATTCCCATCAGGCAGGATTGCAGAAAATACCTCAGGTTCAAGGCCGGATCGAGGCACTATCAATTCTCTGTGCTGCCCTTTGGATTGTCTACTGCGCCCAGGGTCTTCACCAAATGCCTGGCTCCAGTAGTAGCTTACTGCAGACTCAAGGGAATTCAAATTTACCCTTATATGGACGACTGTCTTATTCAGGCAGACAGCAAGGATGTCTTACTCCAGCATCTAGAATTTGTTCAGAATCTTCTCAAGTTCCTGGGATTCACTGTAAACATAAAAAAGTCAAATTTGACACCCTCACAACAGATAACTTTTCTGGGTGATCTAAACACAACAACCCAGATGGCATTTCTGACATACGAAAAACAATTACAGCTGGCTTCAACTTTCAAAACTTTGGCAACATTAACTCAGCTATCTTCAAGGAAATTCCTGCAGGCTTTGGGTTACATGGCCTCCTGCATCCTTCTCGTACCATATGCAAGACTACATATGAGGAAAATACAGTGGTACCTAAAAAGTGTATGGTCTCAGCATTGCCACAGTTTAGACATACAGATCACTGTCCTGCCTTGTCTTCAAAAGGAATTCCTTTGGTGGTCCAAGGCATGTACTCCAAACAAAGGAAAACCCTTCAGTCTGCCTCCAGCCAGTCAGATACTAACCACGTATGCCTCAGATTATGCATGGGGAGCCCATTTGCAGGGCAACTGTCTGCAGGGCCTTTTGGCAAAGGATCAGAAGCACCTGCATATCAATTAAAAAAAAATGTTAGCCGTTCAGAATGCTCTATTGGCCTTCAGGAATCTTCTACAACCAGGACAACTACTGATACGGACAGACAACACCACAGTTATGTGGTACATAAACAAGCAAGGGGGATCACATTCCTATCCCCTTTGCAGACTAGCCATGAATCTATGGAACACAGCTCTAGCTTGCAATTTGGACCTTCAAGCTCAGTTCCTACCAGGGAAGCAAAACTTCCTGGCAGACAGTCTGAGCAGAAACCTGTCGGACCCACACAAATGGATGCTGGACACCAAAATATTCAAGATGATTACAGCAGTCTGGGGATGTCCTCACGTAGACCTCTTTGCATCCCACCTCAGTCATCAACTACAGATTTTTTGCACCAGGACATTCCACGAACTAGCTTAGAAAGTGGATGCACTATCATTCAGTTGGAGAAACCTCTCGGGGTATGCCTTCCCGCCTCTACCTCTTCTTCCACGGGTGTTATTAAAAATCAAACAGGACAAGCCCAAGATGATAATTTTGCTGGCCCCAAATTGGCCTCGACAGTTCTGGTACCCAACACTGAAAAACCTTTCTCGGGAGCACCCTTGGGTTTTACCACAGACTCCGAACCTTCTGTCCCAACACCAGGGTTAGGTTCTGCACTCCCATGTCAAAACTCTCAGCCTGGCGGCCTGGTTAATCCAGGGTCTATGATTCATTCTCTCCTACCCAAGCAGGTTATGGATGTCATTTTAGAAGCCAGACGTCCTAGCACTAGAAAATCTTATGCAGGAAAATGGAAAAGATTTTGCTCCTGGATGCAGGCTCAGGATTCGGATCCTCTTATTCCTAACATTCCTCTGATTTTACTTTACCTGACAGACCTCTTACATAAGGGTCTCTCTTTTTCTTCCATAAAGATACATGCCTCTGCTATTTCTGCTCATTATAATACAGACCCTCCAATCTTTTCCCACCAGCTCATGAGACAGTTTCTCAGAGGAGCTAAGAACTTAAGGCCCGCTAGATCTCCACCCATTCCTGCTTGGGATCTCAACTATGTTTTGGAAAAACTCACCTTACCTCCTTTTGAGCCTGCTGCCACATCTGACATCAAGTTTTTATCTTGGAAGACAGCCATCCTGTTAGCTCTGACCTCTGCCAGGAGAGTTTCAGAGTTGCAAGCTCTCATGGCTGTGGAACCTTATATTATTTTTCATCAAGACAGGGTGTCTTTAAGGACTAATCCTACTTTCATGCCTAAGGTGGTTTCCAAAGTGGCTTTAAATCAAACTATTCACTTGCCAACTTTTTTCCCTAGTCCTCAAAATAAAGGGGAAAGGATCTTGCATTCCTTGGATGTACACAGACAACTACGTTTTTACCTGGAC
Source organism: Protopterus annectens (assembly GCF_019279795.1). Lineage (NCBI taxonomy): Eukaryota > Metazoa > Chordata > Ceratodontiformes > Protopteridae > Protopterus > Protopterus annectens. The sequence goes on from NC_056745.1 coordinate 520,999,498, forward strand.
AGAACCAAGGACATCAGGAAATCGGAGCAATTGTTTGTTTCGTATGCTTCAAGTTCCCAAGGTAAAGCCATTTCAAAACAGACCATTTCTAAATGGATTGCTCATGGAATTAGATTTTGTTATTCACACCATGGAAAGCAAATCCCAGGGAGTATAAGGACTCACTCTACTAGAGCTGCTGCCACTTCAGCTGCCTTCCTTAGGGGAGTTCCTACCAAAGACATTTTGGAAGCTGCAACTTGGAGTTCAGTGCATACTTTTTCTAAGCACTACAATCTACCTCTCTACTCTAAGTCTAGGGCAGGCTTTGCTTTTGCAGTCTTGCAGGGCCTTTTAGCCGCCCCCTCTACTTTATGACCACCTCCATTTTATTCTGCTTTGGGATTCAACCCTACAGTCATGACTGCAACAGTGAAACACGATGAACATAGTACAGTTGTGTACACTTAATAAATGTAGATGTTCGAGTGTCTTCACTGTACCAGTCTGGGTTACCCTCCCTCCTGTCCCCTCTTATTTTTTCTTTTGTGTGGTTCCCTTCTTCACCCTTCTTCCGAGGTGTATTTGCAAAGGGTATGGGATCTTACTCATTTTGGAACACCTGACATCTGGGGCAAGAAAAACTGGAGAACATGGCGTCGGCTGTCAGCTTTGTATTCCTGGCGCTCTGACTTCAGGGAGCATGTCTGAGCAGCCGACGCCGGACCCAGACTTTGGGATTCTGGCCGACCAAGGACTGCCTGCCGGCAGGGGAGAACCCTACAATCATGACTGCAACAGGGAAGACACTCGAACATCTACATTTATGGTAAGTGTACACAACTGTACTTTGCTTTTATAAAGTTTACAGTGGGTGCTTTAGTTTTGCTGGAGATTTGTATGAATAACTTTCTTTTTAAATCTGAAAACTAGTGTAGCAAGAAATCTTAGAAGTAATATGGAGCACTCCTTTAGCATACACGTGACTGACCTAGATTTCCTTTTACAATTTTACTAGAAAGCTAGTTACTGTAATCATCTTAGATCCTGGCATGCTACCCTCCAGTTTTAATGAGTTGAGACAGTTTTTAAACTTTCAGAAGCAGAGACTGTTTTTGTGGTGTATTTGAGCAGCTTCAAAATAAAATGGCTTGGCATATTTCTTTTCTGTATTCAAGTTACTTACACATTGAGGTTTTATAACAGAGGGGGAGCTACACAGTTTACTAGGGTCAAGACATTTTTTTAATTTAATCTGCGGGGCTGTAGCTTTCCTAACTTTAGAGTAAACCAATGGTTCAGAAGTTTTGCAACAAAACTGGATTTCAGTATTTTCAGTTTTATTTTATAACCTTTTTATTACAAGAGGTTAGAATATGCATACTATTCATTGCAGTATCCCTTTACTGCTGCTGTATTGTATATATGTAACAGCTGCTTTTTAAAGCATTTTTAGTGGTATTTAACGTGCTCTTTTGTTTCTGGACAGTAGATTTGTTGATAAATGTATCATAAAGAATAGCGTGTCTTATCACAGTGAACGAAAACAAAGACTTGACAATTCACTGAAAGAAATTGACTAGCCTTGCCCCCAGTCATTCTTTTCATGTTGGACAATACTTTGTCTCTTGTCAGCACAAGAGAATGTTTTGATTATTTTACTGATGTTCATGTAAGACAGTAAAGCCAGACCACTGTTTCACAATATTTAGTTCTTCGATACTGTGGCTGATATATATTAAACTCTGGAGGCTTGTTTTTGATCTGTGGCCATGAAGAGCATAATTAAAAAATTGCCACTAGAAGTGACTCATCATGTTTCTCTCTTGCACTAACATTGTTGCCATTTTCATTATTAATGTATATAAAAGTGTGAGTCTTTCGAACTGTTTTTGTCTGACAGCTACTGTCTTTTGATACATTATGTACGTACAGCCTTCTGTTCTACTTGTTTTTGTTTACTTGTTGTACATCTTGTTTGCATAGAGTAACTTATTTTTATTGCTGCCTTTTGCATATTGTAGCAAAGTGATTTTCTTGCATCTTACACATTTTCATTTTTGCTTGGCATGTACCTCTGTGTAGAAGTTTTCTTCCACAGTACCTGCATGCTGTCCTTCTGCTTTCTGTAGGGTTATCTGTAGCTACCACTACTCATTGGTCAATAAATCCAGTTTCATAAGACCAGGACATAGTGTCAAAGTGTCTGTATTTCTATATCTGTTCTGAAGTATGGTCTGCTGATGTTGGGGCCTGTGCCTCTCATGCGCATACTCATTTATCCTTAGTTCAAGAACACACAACCATAGAGATGAATGCAGCATTTATTTTACCATTATACATGTATTGCACTTGATTTTGAGATCAGTAACCCTTGGAGCAAAAACAATTGGGTGGGGAAGGGTGGGATATAGCCCCTAGGTCTCTGGTGCATGGAGAGAAATATTTTTATAGCTTTGCAGTGTTCACATTCCAACCCATGAAGAGGCACAAGGCTTGCAGTAAATCCAATTTTATTATGAATGCACAAACAGATTTAGTACTTTCATTCTCTGAACCAGGAACTTGGGCGGCCACAGTGGTGCAGCGGTTAGTGTTGTCGCCTCACAGCAAGAGGTTCTCTGGTTCGATCCTCAGCTGGGGTGCCTTCTGTGTGGAGTCTGCATGTCCTCCATGTGGTCGTGTGGGTTTCCTCCGGGTGCTCCGGTTTCCTCCCACATCCCAAAGACATGCTGTAGGTGGATTGGACACTTTAAATTGGCCTTAGGCATGAGTGCGTGCGTGTGTGTGCCTTCTGTGGAAGGTTGGGTGCCGGGCTGGCAACTCAACAGTGTAAAACTCCACTGCCAATCATGAGCGGACAAGTGATCTGCTGTGGCGACCCCTAACTGGGAGAAGCCGAAAGAAGAAGAATTCTCTGAACCAGGAACTTCATCAGAATGTTTAACCTTGTTATCTCAGTTCCTTAAATAACATTCTCTTAAAGGAAAAGGGGGAAAGAATACAAAAATATAAAAGTGATAACAGCATTAATTTCCAAACAATGAGATATACTATTTAAAAATATGAAAATACATTAAAAAATTGTTAAAAAATGCTTCATATATTTTGTCATACCTTAAAATACCATTAAATATATTAATAAGAATATTTTATCATAAAATTCGTAAGAATTAATGCAAACAGATACAACTCAAAATATGTTTTTATCTCTTCATCTACCAGCAGATTCACAGTTTCTTGCTACCTCTTTCAGACTAGCATAATGCATATATGGATGTGTCTCAAATTGCAAAGTGGTTGTGTAATTTAGATGTAGCATCTTTAAATTTATGGAAAGTCGGTGTTGCCCATAGACTAACTCTGCAAAATATGTTCACTTAATATGGACAAATGTGGCAACTTGGGATTAACATGGCAAGGCTTGTAAGGGCTCTAGGGGTGCCAGCCTAGTAACCTCCTATGAACCTATGGTTTGGATCAGAGACATTTTCATTTCTATGATTGATTTTATCTCATTGCATGTGCAAAAGCAATACTTTCATCCTTATTGGTTTTACTTAGGATAATTGCATAGTTATTGAACCTGGAAGCCATCTCTTGTATTGTGTACCATTGCCATGTGTAACTCATTTGCTGTCTAACACTATTTCAGAGGTTCATAGGTACTTACAAGGCTATTGATCCATGAGGATCTTTAGAAGTCTAGCCATACATTCCCTTGAAAATGTTTGCCTTTATATTTTAAGAAAAAGTAACCCTGAGATGAGCAGAAAATTTCAAGTTGCCCCATCCATTAGGGACAAGGGTGCCAGACTGGAGTGAATTTGCAGGTACCCATTCATTTGTCCAGATTACATCTGAATAGTGTAAGAGAAATAGTTTGCTTTACATGGAGAGAAAGACATTTCCAAAGAAATGGTACCCTCGAAATCCAACGATAAAACAAGAAAGTGATTCCACAGCAGAATATTTTATTTAAGCAGGATAAAACAAGTTAAAATATGAATCAAACAACAAGATGAGCACTTTCAACCTTAGGCCTTCATCAGATCTGTAAGCATCCATTCATAAACTTCATTTATAGTGGGAGTGCCCAATCAGACTCATCTTTTCAGGCGATGCCTTCTTAATACTGGCTTTAAAGGGACAGGTTAATCTTGACCTGGGTTTTTGTCTGCCCTCAAGTCTGCTATCCATTTTAGTCTCTTCAAATTCAGTGATTTCTTTTATATTTGCTTTTCTTGCATCACACTGCACTACTTGAAGTGCCGTAAACAGGAAGGAATGATTATTATTTATCATTACATGTTTACTCTGCATTTGTAGATGATCTATTCCAAATATCTCTTAGGTGCGCAAAATATCTGGTTCTAAAGTGACAGTTCGTCTTTCCAACATAAAAGCAGGTACATTGTGTACATAATGCTGCATAAACCAGATTTTGAGTCCCACAATCAGCACATGTCCTCAAGTAATATAACTTTTGTGTAACAGGATGTTGAAAATATTGATTCTGCATTATATATGGACATGCTGTACAGTGGCCACATTTAAAAGTGCCCTGTCTATGTGTTAGGGTCTTTTTCGATTTTTTATGTACGTCCTTACATAAGAACTGTTTTAAATTCATCTTGTTTTTATAACAGAAAGTAGGTATTTCACCCTCTATTCTCTTTATAGATTCTTCCACTGTTTGTATCTGCCAGTTCTTTCTCATTGTATTACAGATTTATCTGACATCTTGACTGTAGGTGAGTGTACATCTCATATTCGATGTTTCAGTTCTCCTCATATAGTTGTTGGCTTTTTGTGAATTAACAGGGTAGTACGGTTTTCCTTTTGTGCCTCTCTGTTGTTGTAAATCTATAATTATATCATCTAATTCTTTTCTCTTGTATCCTCTACTGCTCAGTTCATGTTTCATTTCCAACAACTTCTCCTGATAAATACTATCTTCGGTGTTAAGTCTAGACTGTCGCAGAAATTTACTTTTGACTAATTGTGGAAATACATGTCTTGGTTGCATACTTGACCGATGCAAGGTATGGTTCTTCCAACATTCTTTCCTAAATGTCCTTGTTTCATTGCATCTGTCTACTTTTCTCAAGATGCTTACATCCAAGAAATTAATCTCACTTTTAGAACTATTAACTTCAAAATCCAAGAAGTCTGTAGTCATTCTCATGTAGTCAATGAAACTGGATAGTTCTTTCTCTCCACCTTTCCATAACAGGAAGATGTTGTCCACAAATCTCTTGTAGTATACGAGTTTATTCATCCATCCATTACTGTCAATAAACACAAATTCTAGCTCCCATTGAGCCATAACTATTTTGGAGTACGAATTGGCACATGAGGTCCCCATAGCCACTCTCCATTTTTGTATAAAGTACTGGTCATTGAACATAAGGATATTATTCTCTAGTATGATTTCCAACAGAGAACATACTTGCATGATTTCCACAGTAGTGTAATCACTGATCATATTAAGAAATTTCCTAGTTGACTCTATTCCATAACCATTTGGTATGACCGTAAAGAGATTTCTCACGTCCATAATTACTAATAATATGTCTGGGTATATTGGATTCATTCCACAATAAGATGATAAACCAGATAAGAAGTCTTCTGTATCTCGCAATACAGTCTCCGCTTTATCCAATGCTCTTTTTAATTTTTGTTCGGTATAAATAGATAAGGGGTTAGTGGCCCACCCAGCCTCAGATATGTGCTAAAAGAAATGAAAAGTAGAATCTTAACTAGGAAGTTTCTTAATATGACCAGTGATTATACTACTGCTAAATCTGTGCAACTTTGAGTGAGACCACACAGATGAGGGACCATTTATTAATTAATGCACATTAGGTTGTGTCTTAAAACACTATTTTACTGAAATGAAGCACCTAAACAGCCTTGTGATTGGCCGTGCCGGCTGGAAGAAAGCTAAATTAGCTAACATGAAATCTTTTTTTTTTCTTCAAATATAGTTGTGAATTACATTAAATAGTATAGAACAATCTACCAGTTACTCACTGCCTGCTAATGAGACTTGCACATTAGATTTCAATTCCTGAACACTTCACTTTCTGGGCATCCTTCTTTATGTGTCTGCATTTTGTTCCCAGCACTGGTAACCACTAAGAACTATGCAAGTCATTCCTGTGGACAGGTTCTGGCTTTCCGAGATAGTGGCAAATTGGCCTTTGAACGGCAACTGCAATATTTTATGTAGCCATTGCAAAAGTGTCATTTCTTGGTATTCACACCTTCATGCTGCCAGATCCCCATATCTGGCTTTAACAGTATCTAGATAGTGTGACCACATCTTTTGAGACTAATTTCATACCTGCAGGCATTCATTGCATCACACTATTTATGCCTGCCTGTTTAGCACCATTGACATTAATGTCTTTGGAAAGATATATATATACATATATATATATATATATATATATATATATATATATTTTTTTAGGAACCATGTTTAGTTTTTTTTACAAACTATCAGGTATTCTTAAGAATAACCATACTTAACTTTCACAAGTGTTTTTAAACTTATCAGTGAAACAGTCCAGCCATATTCCTGAAGCTAAGGCAGAAGTTAGAGCAGCGGGGGCCTTTGATATCCTGCTTTACACACTCATCTTCGGTTTTAAATTTAAGAAATTTGAACAGTTGCATTTCTCCTTGTTCCAGAAGGGATGTGCTTAGCTGTATTAATGTTCAGCACCAGATGACTCACCATCCATTGGAGAATACTGTGGTCAAAGGGCACTTGAGTAGAAGCAGTGCTGCTCCTACTGTTTGCATCAAGAATGCCTTCACTGTAAACATCTGTGTTATGGACACATGGTCGCCCTTTTCAACAATGTTTCCAAAAGCATTTTAAGGTGTGGATTTGGTATAATGTATATACAGCAAACTTAGCAGCTGTTGTATATAGTTTACCTTATGTTACTCATTTTCAGTTCTGATGGTTCACTTATTTATTTTTTTTCCATTCTGCATTATATTTTTTCCTGTTCTTGGTAGTGTGCTCCTGTTTAGTTGCCTTTCTCCCTGTTTGCTAGCATGTATCCCTTTATAACTCACTATTTCTTTTTACATTATTTCACATTACTTTCTGAATTTAAAAATGTTCACACTCTAATGATGACACTTGAGCTAACAAGATTAATGCACAGACATTTGGTGTTACTGTTTAAAGTTAGTAGGACAGTTAGTAATAGTTGAATAGGTTCATAGGTATATACTAGACTAACGTCCACCAGGGTCTTTATACGTCTAGCCTCGCAACCCAACCCAATTGTGTCCCTATATATCATGGGCATTTATTTGTAGGGGGTATGTTATTTAGGAAGTTTCTAACAGTTATGGCAGGGGTATGTTAGTTTGGGCATAGTTAGTGTCTACGTCTGTCTATCAGAGACATACTGGACAGACCCAGGGGGAATTTCTGATTTCACATCCATTGGTCAAGGTTACACTTATATTATGGTTAGGGATGGATTCTGCTTCACATGGATGGGTACCCTGTTCCAGAGCAAATGGATCTTATGAGAGACATAACTGTCTCACAAGCCTGTCTTGTTTATGTCAAAGTAAAATTTAAATCCTTGGATGTAGTGGTTCTGGTGCTGTTCATTTTGTGAATGTGCAAAAGTTTATCAGAGCTGGATCTCAGGATGCCTTGTATACCAGGGATAGATCACCCATCAGTAACCTGTAGGAGACTGAGTACAGAGATAGGACGTTAAGGCAAACCATAGAGGATAATGTGTTTATACCCTGGATGCTTCTGGAAAGGAGCTTTTATGGGCATTCCAGATGTTGTATATGTCTGGTCAAATACATGCTGAAGGGAATATTATTCAGCCGCTGTCAGACCCATCGCTGTGTATAAAGTGGCAATATGACTTCCTTGTACCTGGATACTGTAACCATCCTTATACATTGTTGCAACATAGAATGATTTTCTTACTACTTTGATCACATGTTGGTCAAAGTCTACTGGATCATCTCCTACAGGTGTCTTTTTGAGAGAATAATAACCTTGGTTGGCTGTTTTTCCAAAGGGTACTATAATGTATTTCGTGGCATAAAGTTTTAATCTATGACTTTGGTTTCAGTTAGGGTCATCCACAAACTTGGTCAGCCAAGGGCCTTTCACATTAGCCTTTACCTCTGAGAAGTTGATGCCAAATGGGAGCTTCCCCAGCATGGAGTTTTGACGTTCTTGGCTGGTGACCAGTCTCTTAGTGGAGGTAGTGTCATTAGTTCTGACTTCCTGGCTCCTGTCTGTGAGCCAGGAGGCAATGCTGTGAGTTATGTAGGGGTTTATGCCCAGTTTGGTGATTTTGTCAACTATACTAGCATGGGGTATTACCTTAGCTAGGTCAGGTAGTCAGTTTGCACCATTTTCTCCTCATCCATTGCCTTGGTGACCTTTTCAAAAAATTACACCAAGTTTTGTAGGCATGACTTTCCCCTGTCAAAGCCAAACAGGGTTGGGTCCAGTGTCTGAAGGTTGCCTATGTATTTGTTGATTATTTACATGATAATTTGTTCCATGGGTTTGCATATTAGACTAGTTAGATTAATGGGTCTGTAGTTTATGGGGTCAGTTGATGGTTTACCATTGTCAAGAGGATAACTGCTACAGTTTTCCATTCTCATACTATAAAGCATGTTTTCAGGCTATAGTTGCAAAGTGATTCAACTGGCCCTGATTGGTCATGTTTCAAGCTATTAAGAGGGCATCCCAGGATATTCTTGGTGCCCACTGAGCCTGTGTTTTTGGCTTTAGTGAGAGCCACAAGGACCTGATTCCTGTTAATAGTTGGGGGGGAGTGCTAGTGGGTATTTCATGGGGGAAGGCGGGGGGAGTGGAGGGAGTGAATTTTGAGCTGGATTTGTCAGATAGTAGACGCTATGTCTCTCCACTCAATGAAGGTGGCGTCATTGGCCGCCAGTTTAGCACACTGCTCTGTGCTGACCTTTTAGGTTACAGGCATAGCTGTAGAAGGTGGTGTTGTCTTCTTTAGCTTGTGATGCTATCTTGACCTCATAATTGGCATTGCTGGACTTAACTAGTCCTCTTAGTTTCCTGTTTAGTTTAATTAGAGAGCTCTTAACAATATGGGAGTTGCTCTTCTTGATTTTAGCCATAACATTTTTCTTTTGTTATACATCCTAGGATTCCACAATTGTGGATTGTTTTTAGAGATTGTTTTGGGCTTATTTCTAGTAGATACAGCAGCCTCTGTATAGTCATTAACGTGGTTGTTTTACCTACTTGTGATAACTGTAATGTGTTACTCCTTGGAGCTTTTCTCCCCACGCTTCCACTGAAAAGGAGTCTTGTGTGGTCCAGTCAGACTGTCCTGGTAAGCAAACATTTATTTATTTATTTTTTATTTATTTTACATTTGTTAACCGGGATAATCCAACTGGATACATGGCCATTTTCAGTGGAGGCCCGGGGAGAAAAGCTCCAAAGAAACAGTTATGCAAAATATACAAACAAAATATACTAACATGTTTCTACTATATACAACAAGATCATATTAATGAGCAAACATTATTAAGTCATTGGCAAGAACATTTAAAAAAGATCAAAACATGTACAAACAATATTAAGGTATGTTAACTATGTAGTCACGTCATGCATCTGAAAGGGGTATTGATAAGACTGTGTAGTCCTATCAAGAGACTATGTGTGTAAGGCAAGAGATACTGCAGTAGTGGAGTAGGACTGAAGTTAGTCTGGTGTGGGGCAGGGACATAACTATTTGTTGTTAAAATGACTTTTGATAGACATTTTAAATTTGGTTAGAGAAGATTCCAGGGTAATGGATGAAGGTAGGGAGTTCCAAATTTTGGATATGTAAGATGAATAGAGGGAGTTACCGGCATGGTTGTGGGATCTAGTAACTGTTAATGGTACTTTATCTGTGGAGTGGAGTTGCCTAGGACAGGAGTACTGCTTAATTAAGTTGCTTAAATACTGTGTTTTATTTGGGTGGGAGAGCAGCTTATGAGTGATGATAAGTTGATTGTAGATTAGTAAATTTGGCAGTTCAAGCCAGCCCAATTGTTTTAGGTTATGTCAGTGATGGGTTTTATAAGAGGTGTTATTAGCAAATTTGGCTATTTGATTATAGCAGGTAGTCAGTTTATTGGTTTCTGTTTTGGATAGATTGGTTAGGACTGGGGATGCATAAAGTAATGTTGAGAGAGAGGTGAGTATGAGCAATTGTAGTCCTAGCAGTATGGGTCAGGAAGGGCTTATGTTTGTAGAGACTACCTAGCTTTCTGTGAGTGTTTTTAATAGCTAGATTTATGTGGATATCAAATTTTAAGTTGTTATCAATGGTGACGCCTAGTAGTTTTGTGTGGGATTCGGGTGTGATGGGTGTACCATTTTTAGTGAGGATATTGAAAGTGGCGGTAAGGTTGGTATATTACGAGGGGTGAAATAGCAGGAGCTTGGTCTTTTTGGGGTTAAGAATGAGGCCACTATCAATAAGCCAATTTTCAACTGAGTGGAAATTATCTTGGGTTTTATTGTGTAGTTCTTCCAGTGTTGAGACACTGCATATTATAGTGGAATCGTCTACATATTGGATAAGGCTAGCGCTATTTTCAGCTGAGTGGAGGTTGTTTGTGAAAACTGAGAATAGCAAGGGACCTAGTATTGATCCCTGAAGTACCCCAAGTGTGACTGCTAAAAGTGGAGACAAGTTATTGTCCCACTGCACTGCTTGTTGCCTGTCCTTGAGATCATTTTTGAACCAGGAGACTGTTTGATTGTCTAAGCCTTTTGAGGTGGCAGATGAGTTTATCATGGCTAACCATACCAAAGGCTTTTGATAGGTCTAAGAAAAGGGCTGATGTAAGTTTACCATTGTTCCTGTTATGGTTTATGGTATCTGTAAATGCTAACAGTGCTGTGGTGGTCCTATGACCTGGATGGAAACCATGTTGTGTTGGAGATATGAGTTCCTGATTTATAAGGTGGGACATTAGTTGACAGTGGATACATTTTTCTAACATTTTAGCCAGTGGAGACAGAATTGCGATTGGTCAGTAGTTGGATATGTCATAGGAACTACCACCTTTTGAAGAGGTATGATATAGGCAGTTTTCCAAATCAGGGGCACTGTGGCTTCAGTGATTGATCTATTGATTAGAATAGTAACTGGCACAGCTATTTCTGCTGCTGCCAGTTTTAGAAATTCACTGGGGAGGGAATCTGCTGCTAGTGTTGTGGTTTTTAGCTGGGAGAGTAGTTTTTTATGTAGGAGGTTGGGATGGGTTGCAGCTTAAAAGTGGGTATGTAGTTAGTGGGAGAGTGGACACCTGTTTCAGTGACAGTGAGATGTTGTTGGGCTAGGGCAAGTACAGTTTCAGTAAAGAATGTGTTGAATGATTTGGCTATGTTGTCTTTAGTTAAACCTGATGTTGGGGGTGGGGTAATGGTTTTACCAGGGTGTAGTAACTTGTTTAAACCTGCCCAGAATTTCTTAGGATTATTCATATGTTTGTTTTGATGGGTAACAAAGTAGTTTCTCTTGTCTTGCATAACTATTTTTCTGGTTAGATTTCTAATTTGTTGGTAGGCTTGCTGTGTTATAGGGCTTTTATTGGACCTCCAGGCTACCCAGGCTCTGTTTCTTTTGTTTATTTTTTGCCTAGTTTCCTGGATAACCATGGGGCTGATTTTGACTTAACCCTAGTAGTTCTTGCAGGGGCGTGTCTGTTTTATATATCTAAGAAGGTGGAATTGAAGTGCTCAATAGCTTCATTTAGGGGTAGGTAATAAAGGGCAGACCAATTGTATAGCCTTAGTTCTTGTCTGAAGTTAGTGGGGTTAAAGTGTTTTTTTTTTTTGTTTCTAATTGTTTGAAGTATAGGAGTTTGGGGGTGGTGGGAGTTGTAAAGTAGTTTGATGGTCACTCAAAGTGTCTGAAAGGGTGCCGGCTAAGTAGGAGCAGGGTATTTTATTTAGTAAGATTCAGTCTAATAGGCTTTCTTTTTTACTGTTTTTGACTATTCTGGTGGGATGTTTGATTACTTGTGAGAAGGTATGAAGATTAATATGGTTAGTTGGTACTAGAGAGGAGCATGTGAGCCAGTTTATATTAAAGTCACCTAATACAATGGTCTCTTGAGGCATGGATTGTGATAACCATTGAAGGAAAGTCTCCATGGTAGGGATGTTATTGCCTGGCGGGATATAGCCTGTTACTAGGTTGATGGCTTTTCTGTTACATATTTTAAGCTTTGCTAAGAAAATTTCTGCTTTTTCGAAAGGGGGCATGGTCACCTCAATTTTAGTTATGGATAAACTATTTTTGTACAGCAGGGCAATGCCTCCACCCTTTTTGCCTAGTCTGTCTTGCCTAAGGATGCTGTATCCAGGTGGTAGGATCTTGGTATCTTGGGTAGATGGTTTTAGCCATATTTCTGTTATACTGATTATATGTTATTTATTTATTTATTTTATTTTACATTTGTTGACCGGGCTACTCTAACTGGTTACATGTTCATTTTCAGTAGAGGGCCGGGGAGAAAAGCTCCAGAAAAACATACAAAATTAATAGAGGATATAACAGAAACAATGTAAACAGCAGTAATTGTTACATAAAAACATTATACCAAAAAATGTATTAATTTTTTTTTTTTAACAGAAGATGAACTACTCTTAGTAAATATAGCATAATCAAAATCTTTTAAGGGTAGTATACTAAAGAATGTATAATATACTTATAAACATTGAATTTATATGCAAAACTTAGTATATAAAAGCATTATAGGAAGGTTGTAGTAGATGTAGGTTGAAAATTAGAGTCAAGAAAAAAATGTTAGTCAGGGTTGGTGCAGGAGCATAACCAGTGGTTATTAAGAAATAGTTTTAGATTTCTTTTAAAAAGTGGGAGTGAGGTCTGAGATGTGAGGTCAGGCGGTAGTTGATTCCATACTTTTCTGACAGAGTTAGAGAACAAGGAGTCACCTGCTGAGTTTTTTGATTTGGTAGTTATTAGTCAACATTTTGTTTGAGGAGCGTAGATTCTTGAGATTATCATATGTTTTAATGAGGCTAGAGAGTATAGGAGTGTTGCCGGGTTGATACAGGGTCTTATGGCTTATAGTAAGTTGGTGGAATTTAATCTGATTAAGAAATTCTAACCAGCCTAGTTGTTTTAGATTCAGACAGTGATGAGTTCTGAAAGGAGAGCCTGTAGCAAATCTGGCAATATTATTATAGGATGTAGCTAGTTTGTTAAGGCTATTTTTAGAGAGGTTGGTGTATATAGGAGAGGCATAGAGTAGGGTTGAGATTAAGTGAGTTCTGGCTATAGCAGTCTTAGCTACTGGTGTAAGAAAGAGTTTGATTCTGTAGAGGGATCCTAGTTTTCTGTTAACTAATTTTATTGTGGTATTTATGTGCGTATCAAAGTTGAGATAATTGTCAATTGTAAAGAGTTTAGTGGTTGGGTCAGGAGAAATAAGAGTACCATCATTGGATGTGAGAGTGAAATGTAGAGGGGTGGACTTTTGGGTTGGTGTGAAGAGTAATAGTCTAGTTTTTTTGGGGTTTAGTAGGAGGCAACGATTAGAGAACCAATGTTCTACAGTATTGAAAGCTTTTTGTGTAAGAGACTGAAGTTCGGCCTGGGAAGTGGCTGAACAGATTATAGTAGAGTCGTCTGCATATTGAATGCAAGTGGAGAGTGGAATGGCTAAATGGAGGTCGTTGATATAAATGGAAAACAAGAGAGGGCCTAATATGGAGCCCTGTGGAACACCTAGTGAGATAGGAAGGTGATTAGATAGTTTATTTTGCCAGAGTACAGCCTGCTGTCGGTTTTCAAGGTAAGATATGAACCAATTCATAGATAGAGGGTCAAGTGAAAGGGACCTCAGTATATGTAGAAGGAGTTGGTGATTAACCATATCAAAAGCTTTAGATAAATCAAAAAAGACAGCAGAAGAAAGAATATTTTTATTATGGTTTTCATTGATACAGTTTGTGAAGGATAGCAGGGCAGTAGTGGTACTGTGGAAAGGTCTGAATCCGTGTTGACAGTTAGCCAGTAGGTTGTGATGAAGAAGGTGGTTAAGTAGTTGTTTGTGGATGCGCTTTTCCATTATTTTTGCAAGTGGGGAGAGTAGAGCTATGGGACGAAAGTTGGAAAAGTCATTGGAGTTCCCACCTTTATGTAGTGGGATGATATGAGAAATTTTCCAGATAGATGGGATAGTACCTTCCTTTATGGTTCTATTTATCAGTAAGGAGATGGGATAAGCTATAGCTTTAGCTCCTTTTTGCAGGAATTCAGCTGGGAGTTTGTCAGCTGAGGGGGTAGTTGGTTTTAGCTTTTGGAGAAGGGAGCAGATATAGGATGTGGGCACTGGCTCTAAATGAAGTAACGGGGGTGGCTTGCTAGTGTGAGTTGGCAGATTGGAGGTATCGGGGGATAGATGGCTAGCCAGAGTTTGGATAGTGTTAGTGAAGAAAGAATTGAAGGCATTAGCTGTTTGTGTTAGATTTTTAGGGTTCGAGCCTAGAGGATTGGGGGTGATAGTTTCACCTGGGTAAAGAAGTTTGCTAATACTAGTCAAAAATTTTTGTGGTTCCTTGAGGGAGGATTGTTGTAGTTGGAGATAGTATTTCTTTTTGTCTAGTAGGATGGCTTTTTTGTATTATTCCTATGTTGTCTAAAGGTTTTGTGATCTATAGGATTCTTAGTAGTACGCCATTTTGCCCAGGATTTGTTTCTGCGAAGGATTAGTTGCCTAGTATTGTTAGAGAGCCAAAGAGCAGGTTTAGCTTTATTTCTGGTAGAACGTGTTTGGGCGTGATGGTCCAGGATTGTTAAGAATGTGGAATTAAAGTATTCAACTGCTTTATGTATAGGGAGGGATTTTAATGGTGACCAATTACATTGTTTAAGTTGTGTTTGGAACAGATCGGGGTTAAACTGCTTTTTGGTGTGTACTATTCTGAAAGTGTTATGGAAAGTTGGGTTGGTTTTATGTCTGATTATATATATTAGCGAATGGTCACTTAGGTCGTCTGGGAGAGTTCTTGTTGTGCAAGTTTGATGAGGACTATTAGTGAGTATTCAATCCAAGGTACTTTTTTATTGTTAAGTCTATTAATTCTGGTGGGGGAGTTTATAGCTTGTGAGAAACCATAAAGGTTATTATGGTTGGTAGGGTTTGTACTGCTACATGAATTCCAATCTATATTAAAGTCTCCTAGGACTATGGTTTCTTGTGGGAGATTAGAAGAAAGCCAGTTTAGGATGTATTCAGGTATGCAGATGTTATTTCCTGGGGGAAGATATGCGCAGATGATGTTTATGGCTTTGTGTGTGTCAAGATGGAATTCGGAGATAATTATTTTGGCACTGTTGTCTAAAGATAGGTTAAGATTTACACTGCTGAGTTGTATTTTTGCTTTATAGAGAATTGCTACCCCTACTCCTATTTTCGATGTGTGGTCTAGTCGAATAATGCTATATCCTGGAGGGGTGATTTCATTGTCTTTTATTGTGGGTTTTAGCCATGTATATCTGGGGAGTATAGAGAGATTAGAGTGTGTAGTTCATGTGCTTTGTTGTTAATGCTTCTAATATTTAGGTTTAGGAGGAGTAGACTGTTTTGTGGCCTGGTGGTAAGTTGTATCATATTGGGAAACTAATGTGACTTGGCTAGAAGACTTGTATTGTTAGGTCCAGGGTTTGGGTGGATATCTCCAGAACATAGGATCTGCTGATGGACATTTTGCATTGATTTAGCTAGTTTTTGTAGTATGGTAAAGTATTTTTGGGTTGCTGTTGATTTGGGGTAAGAGGTAAAGAGTTTAAAATGGCTATAGCTTGCAGCAGTAATGTGGTATAAACTGGAGCTTATTGTTAGGGGGTAAGGAGTTAGGATGGGAGAGAAATTTGCAGTGGATTTATGGGTTTGGGGGAAGTTGTTCTGTCCTGTGACGTTGTAAGATGTGATGTAATAGGTACATACTAAGAAGGATAGAAGAGACATTTGCAGGAGGTATGTCTTCATTATTAAGGAGAGTTGCTGATCGGTTGGATTAGTGGGATTGGTATGTGTAATTGTTTGAGGGGATGGGAGGAATGTGGATTGGTTGTTGGGTGAATAGGGGGAGTGGTTAGCTAAGTATAAGTCTAGGTCATATGGGAGTGGGTGAGAATCGGGGGTAGGGTAGGGGAGTGGAGTGAGCCTGCAGGGCGAACGGAGTGGGTACAGCCAAGGAGAAGGAAGAAGTGCTGCCAGTGGACTGAGAGGTAGGAAAATATGTGGATGGAGCACTGGTTTATTGTATTATAGATAGGTAATAGCAAAGGGTCACAGAGATTGTAGGCTGAAGACAGGGTAATAATGGCCCTTTTAGAAATGATTTGGTATTTGTTTAACGTGGGAGATACAATGAATAATTTGCAGTAGGTATATGCTGCCACCTAGTGGACAAAATGAATAATTTGCAGTAGGTATATGCTGCCACCTAGTGGACAAACCGTCAATAACAAGAGCCTTAGAGCAGCGTAGAGAAAGTTGGGAAAATAAGAGGGGCAAGAGTAGTCCGCAGTAGGCTGCTAGCGATCATACACAGGGCTAAATACAACAGTAACAGGTAAGGATAGTTCTCCCATTAGGATACATACACTTTCTCTGGGCAGTTCTTTAGGACAGGCAAGGAAGTTAAGGAGAACAGTGGAGGATCCCTGTTTGGAGGTTTTTGTCTTAGTCAAGAAGCCGGGTATGTCTTGGAATGGTGGGAGACTTCAGGGTTAGGTTATTACACTGAAGGCAAGCTGTAAGAAAAGTGGTTTTTGAATTATTAGCAAGATAGCAGTACAAGAGTAAGCAAGGTAGATGATTCAGTTTTACTAGAGGGGCTACGGACAATAGGCTATTCATACAAGTAGTACATAGTTAGTGCAATCCTGCATCAGACAGATACATTCACAGAGCAATTACACATCTTAAGGCGTAGAACTGTTCGTGTAGTACTCAGAATGAACAATCAACAAATTATACAGTCTATGATTGAACATGGGCAGTAAATAAGCAACAAGACAAATGATGCAGTTCTTGGGACAGACACAATGGCAGTAAAACAGTTTAAGGGAAGAAGCACATCATCAAATATGGTTTAAACATTAAGAACTTGCAATAGAACACTAATCTATAGTTTACACATAGGGGGCAGTACATGCAGTTACGAGAATGAGCTTGATAAACAGTGCAATGGGGGGTATTAGATACAGTGTAGGATATATGGCCTGTATCAATTAACAACTGTTGAGCTCAGGCTAGACAGTAACTGGTATCAGCTGAAGGCACAATGCTTAAGTGTAAGCGTTCGACCAGCACTATAATTGTTTAACACGTGTATCAGGTAATAATAGTTGTACCCAGATGGCAGCGTTTGATGTCGGTTGAGTCAAATGCTGCAGATCAAGCCTTTAAATAGCATTTAGAATGGTTAATGAGCTGTAAGCCAGCAGTATCTGTGTGAACATTTGTAATATGCTGTAAACCACTTGCTAATTTTTAACTCGCTGTAAGTCGAGTGAGGCACTAGAGATCATTTGGCTATATCAGTATGACCAAATAGGTACAGCACCCTACATATGTAAAGAAGATAAGAATAAGAATGAATGAATAACTAAATGAATACATAAATGCATTACTTGATTAATTAATGCTATTATTGATGCAGTACTCTGTCAGAGATATTTTTGTAGGTTTCATAGGTTTGTACTAGGCTATTAACCACCAGGGTCTTTATAAGCCTAGCCATACAAACCAACCCAGTTTTGTCCTCGAGTGCATTGCATATATATATATATATATATATATATATATATATATATATATATATATAGTGGGGGTACGTTAGTAAGGAGGTAGCTGAGGGTTATGTGGGGTGTGTGTGTTAGTTTGGGATTAGTTAACTTACTGTCAGCTTCTGTCCATCAGAGACATGAGGGGATCAGACCAGGTGCAAATTTTTGATTTCCCATCCAGTAATCAGGGTTTGCTTGAAAAGGGTCCGAGATTAACTCTTACTTTGAGTGGATGAGGAGCCTGTTATACAGTGTGGAGATTCTTTGAAACATATAGCGGTCTCTCCAGCATGTTTTATTTATGTTGCAAGGCAAAGTTCAGGTCCTTGTATCTAGTGTTTCTGGTACTGTTTGTTTTGCTGATGTTCTTAACAAAAAATATTCTTGGGTTGGTAAAGTACGCTCCTGAGCACCAAAACAGTCCAAAACTAAATAAAAGCTAGGTGCACACCATGGCAGGATATATAAAATGTCAACTATAATGAATACTAGTGACAAGGTATAAAAACAAACTAGGTAAGAGCTTTCACTACCATGTAGGTATTCTTCTTCAGACCTATTCTAAAACAACAGTCACTATTTAAATACAAATGAACCAATCAAGGAGGCCAGTCGATTAACACATCAAATCAATGCATAACATCAAGTTAGTGCAACAGAATATAGGACTTGCCATGGCAACCTGCTCATAATCACAGGGCTCATATAAAATTTTAAAGGGGTTACATAGGAAAATATTTCTTGTAAAATGTATCATACTCTATAAAACCAGATAAATAAATGCCAATATAAAACATAGTGTTCATAGAAAAAAATCTGTGACATAATAAAACACTTCTAAAACTACTATGTACTCAATGTTTCACTGGGCCCCTAAACATAGTAGTTTTATAAGTGTTTTATTATGCTTTGATTTGATGTGTTAATTGACTGGCCTCCTTGATTGGTTCCTTTGTATTTAAATATTGACTGTTGTTTTAGAGTAGGTCTGAAGAAGCTACCTATGTAGTAGTGAAAGCGCTTACCTAGTTTGTTTTTATACCTTGTCACTAGTATTCATTAAAGTTTACATTTTATATCTCCTGCTGTGGTGTGCGCCTAGCTTTTATTTTGTTTTGTAGTGTTTTGCTGATGTCCAAGAGGTCCATCAGAGCTGGGTCTGAGGACAGTTTATATGCTATGCAAAGATCACCTCTTAGTAACCTGTAGGAAACTGTGTAAAGAGGTAGGTTGTTAAAGTGATATCTGTAGGACAGGAATTCCTACCCTAGATTCTCCTGGTGAGAAACCTTTGAGGGCTTTCCAAATGTTGCAGAGGCCTGGTTAGGTGCATGCCAACAGGGGCATTGTATTTGATGATGAGTCTGATAAGGGATGAGTAGAGTGTTACTTAAACTTCCTTGGACCTTGTTGCCATAACTTTGCTTATGAGATGGGTGGTATAGCATGGTTTTCTTACTATCTTGGCTGCATATTATGTTCCCAAATCCCTAACTACCGGGCCATTTCTCAGGGGTATTTTATAAGTGGAGTAATTAGCTTGGGCAAGTGACTTCCCAAAGGGCACTATAATGCATTTTTTTAGTTGAGTTTTAATCCATTGCTCTGGCACCAATCATTTGTTTGTGTCAAGCCCTCTTGTAGGATGTTTGATTTGTGGGGGGTGGGGGGAGATCTGTGTTAGCTCCCAATTTACAGTTATCTGCAAACTTGGTGAGCCAAAGGCCTTTGGTATTAGCCATGACTTCTGAGAAGTAGAAACCAAACAGGAGCAGACCAAACACAGACCCCCTGGGGTACTACGCTGGTGATTGGTCTCCTGATGGAAGTGGTGTCACCAGTCCTGACTTCTTGGGTCCTATCTGTAAGTCAGCCAGTAGTCCAGTGAGTTATGAAGGTACTTATGCCTAGTTCTGAGAGTTTTTTCAGCAATAACTGAGTGGGGTTTTGATGCCCACCACTGCTGCCAGTATGTGATAGCCACCAATATGTGTCATTCCCATCCTAGGCCAGTAATCAAGGAGCCTGAATCATCACCACTGACAATGGAGAGGGATGTGCACTTGGAATACAAATGAATACACTCAGTATTTCCAGATACAGACCTCTCTGCATTAAGTACAATTTCCCTTAAGAGCACAGACAGAGCACAATCAGCCCAGGGTCTGGATGTCTCTATATCTTTCACCCTCCAGGACCCCAATAAGACTGCCCACTAGTACAGCTGTAGGGTTAGGTCTGCAGCCAAGTCCTCCAGCACCCTGTCTGTAAACCCAGTGCTTCGTGTCCCTGTCCCATGTAGCTAACACACATGCACCTAGGAAAGTCTGGCACCGATCTTCCTGCTGTGTCCCCTTCTGCCCAGAGTATAAGGTAGTTATCACTGCCACCAGATACTTCACAATCAGCTGCTCTAAGGCCCTTAACAAAGGGTGTCCAATTGTACTGTGTAATATTAACACTAATACAAATGGTAGTAGTTCACCAAGATAGCTAGGCCTTCTGGAGTGGCCCACACAGTGTCACCAAATAAATATAAGCACTGTCCAAGGTTAGATACTTTCTACAAGGACCGGCCACAATAAAAGTTTTAAATATATTTAATAATAAATAATAAAAGTACATGAAAATACTTAATATATATTCAAAGTAAACCACAGAGTTCAGATCACTGGAAATATTGAAAAGATCATTGATGGACAGGTTCAGACAAATAAAGAAAAACAATATCTAAACTAAGCTTCACTACCTGACTGAATATAAAAGGATTACAGTTCCCTGGTTAAGTTACTTACTACCTCAAGGCAAGATGCTGTGGATGAAGGTCTTTCTAGTCAGGCTTACCAAACAGAATACTCAATTCTCTGAGGTTTCTCTTTGTAATATCTAAAATATAATTTCCAAGAAGGCTGGCAGAATGTCCTCATCTGGTCACCTGACTCTAGGCTGTCACAGTACACCCCTTTTAAGCTGAGACAGGATGTTAGCACAGACAGCCACAGTACCCATCTAAATGTTTATAGGTTCATAGGTGTGTACTAGGCTAATGGTCCTGGAGCCTTTACAAGCCTAGTCATAGGATTTCCCTGGCCTGGCATAGTGCCACCTGACCTTAGTTCCCAGTGCCTCTGTCATGTAGAGCCACTGGAGTTATCCCCAGGGTGAATTTTCTGTTTCCCATCCACTCATCAAGATTTCTCTTGAAGAGGGTCAGAGAGGTGCTCTGCTTGACATGTATGGGAAGTCTATTCCATAGCATGGACAGTCTCTGGGTTATGAACCTGTCCCTCCAGCATGTTCTGTTAATTGTGGCAATGAGGTTGAGGTCTCTGGAGCATGTGGTGCAGAGGATTTCTTTAGATGTAGCATTTCTAACAGAGCTGGGTCAAACATGGCTTTATAAGTCAAGCAGAGATCGCCTCTAAGTAGGCTGCCCATATAGGAAGGATCCTCTTTGTGAGGTACTTTTGCAACCTCTTCAGTTGTTGCAGGTGTCTGGTGAGGTACATGCCAAATGGGGCATTGTACTCAATGATTGGCCTAAGGAGGGAATAGTAGAAAGAGACAATGACCTCTTTCTTCCTGGATGCAAAACCCTTAGTAATGAGATGTGCCACATATAAGGACTTTCTGACTACAGTGGCAATGTGGTGATAAAAAGAGAGGTTGCTGTCAACCTGTGTTTCCAGATCTGTTATAACGCCTTATGTGTTCAGTGGACTACTATCAGTGTGGTACTTCATGGGAACCAGGTTTTTCCCAAAGGGGATGACGACACATTTTTTGTCATTGAGCTTAAGGTCATGGTTCTGACACCAATCGTTGGTCTCAGTGAGGCCATTCTGCAGGATGTCAACATCACTTGAGGAGTTGATAATAGCTCCCAACTTGTAATCGTCTGCAAACTTTGTCAGCCAGAGTCCCTTCGTGTTGGCCTGGACTTCAGAGAATTAGATACCAAAAAGGAGAGGACCCAGGACCGAACCCTGTGGGACTCCACTCGTGACTAGTCGGCAGACTGACTTGGAGTCAGCTACTTTCACACTGTGGGTTCTATCTTTAAGCCAGTTTACAACCCACCTAGTGATATAGGGGTTGATGCCTAGCATAGTGAGTTTTTCTATGATTCCTGAGTGGGGAATGGTATCAGAAGCCTTGGCCAGATCAAGGTAGGCTGTATGAACCACCTTGCCTTTATCCACAGCTATGGGACTGACTCAAAGTCGTTGACCAGGCTGAGCAGGCATAATCTACCCTTCACAAAACCAAACTGTGTGGGATCCAGAGTTTGGATATTCCCTATATCCTTGTTTATTAGGTCCATGGTGATGCATTCCATATCTTTGTATATCAGGCTCATCAGGCTAATGGGGTGATAGTTCCCAGGGTCTGTAGTCGCTTCTCCTTTGTGGAGAGGGATGGCTGTAGCAGTTCGCCATTCAGTAAGGACAAAGCCTGAGGTGAGGCTGTGACTGAACAGGGCACACAGGTGAGGTGCCAGTTTACTTTCTAGTTCATGTAGAACACAGCCAGGGATATTGTCAGGTTCCATAGAAGCTGTATTCTTGGCCTTGGACAGTGCTGTTTTAACCTGTGCAGCAGTAATACTGGGTACATGGCAATCTACTGGTATTGTGATTGGTCCTTTGGGGGGGGGGGGTAAAGTTGGCACTGAATCTGTCGGCCAGTATACTGGCAATATCTGTTGGCTCAGTATAGGAGGTACCATTGTGCAGTAGCTCAGAGCAAATCTGGGTATTGCCGTGGAGCTCCTTTACATAACTATAGAAAGCCTTGTGGTTGTCTTTACTATCTGCTGCAATTCTGTTTTCATAGTTAATTTTAGAGGATTTGATGAGGGATCTCAACCTTTTGTTGAGGCTGATAATGGAGTTTTTCCAGTCTTGGGACTTCACCTTATTCCGCATCAGTTTCCTCCTTCTGTTGTAGATTTTGTTTATGGCTGGGGACTACCAGATCGGCTTCCTTTTTTTGGAGGAGAGCATCTTAGTTCTATTGGGTATGGCGAGATTCATGCATTTGTGTACGTGTTCGTACAGTGCATTGGTGTATGACTTGGCAGTCATACAACTATTCTCCATTTGCATGGATGCCGTGATGTTAGCCACCTCTGTTTTTATGAGCCCAAAGTTAGCTTTGGAGAAGTTTTTCATGATGGTTACCTTTGCGGGGGTGGGAGGGATGTGGATTTCCAAGGTGACTAGTTTGTGGTCGGATCTACCAAGGGAGGAGCTGACTATTAGTGTAGAGTAATGGTCACCCATGTTAGTAATGACCAGGTCAAGGATGTTGCTACTTCTAGTGGGGGTAAGAATGAGTTGGTCCAGGGCATTGGAATTAATGAACTCCAGGAAACGCTGGGCAAGTGTATTGGTACATGAGTAGTTTTCCCAGTTAATGGAGGGGTAGTTGAAATCGCCTAGTAAGAGTGTGTTAGGTTGGACCCTAATATTCTCCAGGGTGCTTAGGAACATGGGTGTGAGTCTTGGGACATGGTTGGGGACCTGTACCAGGCTATGACCTGAATCATTGTCTTACCCAGTGTTAGCTGCACCTGAAGTATCTCTGATGCGTTATGTTGGGCTACCAGTCTGGAGATGTATGCCTCCTTTATGAATATGGAAACACCCCCGCCTTTGGAACTTCGGTCCAAGTTCTGGGGCCGAAAGGTGTGGAATGAGTTATAGCCTGGTAGTGCAAGGGTGCTTTCTGCTGCCTTGAACCAGGTCTCTGTTACAGCACAAATGTCGATGTTCTCCATTTTAAGGAGCTCTTCGAGTGAGTGCATTTTGAAATTTACACTTCTGGCATTGAGCAGCATGACCCTCAGATTGCATTTGTTTGTAGCTGTTATGGTGGTAATTTGGTCTTTGGAACTCCACCAAAAAAGGCACTATAGGGGTGGCAAGAGCCTTGGCCAGTATCCGGAAGCGCAGGGGAGACAGATGCAGGCCATCTCTGGCAAAGCATCGAGGTCTGTCAATCATGTCATCCCAGGCAGACAGATACTGGATCCCCTTAGAGTGACAGTGCCTGGGACCACCCCTCTTTTCATTGAGCTAATGGACAAATGCTCTTCCCCAGACCCAGAGGTTCCAGTCCTTTTCAACACTGTGGGGGGTGCCTTTTAATGATTTAACAGCTCGTTTACATTTCCCTCATTTTTCTTAAAGGTAACCTCTGTTGTGCTAGTATCCTCTATTAAAACATATACATTTAATTCGTCTGCAATAATACATGTACATTTCTCTTCATTTATGCAAGGTACACTGTTGATACATTTCAACACAAGCATAGCTCACAAATACATTTTCAGCACAAGCATCTTTACAAAATCTGTTTGATATATGAGTAACATGCAGTTCTAATACATTTGTAACACAAGCATCTTGTATAAATCAGTTTGGCATCATTCTTTACAAACCTCCACTGGTTATGCTGGCACTTGCTGATATCATCACAGGGTTATTGTATTAAGCACATTGGTCAGGTCAAGGTAGGTGGTGTGCACTGTTTTTCTCTCATTCTTAGTGTTAGTGACCCTCTCGAAGAAGTCTACCAGATTGAGTAGGCAAGACCTTCCCTTGACATAGTCAATGTGGGATGGGTCCAGTGTCTGTAAGTTGCCAATGTCCTTGTTAATGATTTCCATGATAATTTATTCCATGGCTTTTTATATTAGACTTGTCAGACTGATGGGTCTGTAGTTCCAGGGGTCGGTTGATGTTCCATACTCGTTGAGAGGGATGACCGTTGCTGCCCTTCATTTACATAACTTGTTTTGAGGCTGTAGATAAACAGGGTCCATAACAAATCTTCGAACGTTACATGGTCGAGACCAAACGTTCGGAATTTTAAGTGTTCGAAGACTGACTTTCACTGGCGCCGTACGGTGCAGATAGGGAGAATATCCCTTTTCTGCATTGAAGTGTGGTCTTGGTGTTGGTATATATAAGCAGGGGGTGTGTGGGGCGCAGAGGGTCTTGCACCCCTGCCTACACTGTTAAAGTGTTTTTTTCTCTTTTTTTAGTTTTCTTTAATTTGATGTTCGAATATCCAAATGTCTAACATTTGGTCTCGACCATGTAATGTTCGACATTTTGGATGCTCGAACATTTAACATAGACCCATAAACATTGGTAGTGGTTCTGCAAGGCCATGTTTGAGGCTCTTTGGGAAGCAACTGGGGATATTTTCAGGGCCCATTGAAACAGTGTTTCTGGCTTTAGTGAGCAACACTGGGACCTGCTTCCTGTTGATAGTTGGGGGGGGGGTATTCTAGAAGGAATTTCATAGGGAGTAGTGTGAGGGATGGGTTTGAAGTCTGAGATCAATGTTATCAGCTAGATGATTTGCTGTGTTACCCTGACCAGAGAAGGTTGTGCCATTTAGTACCAGTTCTACACACTGCTGTGTGCTACCTTTAAGGTTCCTGACATAGCTGAAGAAGGCTTTGTGATTGTCCATAACCTGAGGGCTATCCTGACCTCATAATTGGCCTTGTTGGACCTCTTAGTTTCATGTTAGGTTGAATCAGAGGGCTCTTGTTTCTGTGAGAGTTGCTCTGTCAGATTTTGGCTAAGACTTTTTTATTTCCTGTTAAGGTTAGGATTCCACAAGTGGGGTTTGTTTTTGGTGTTAGATCTAGTGGGTAGGTAACCTCAGTGCAGCCATTTACATGTTTGTATAAGGTTTCTGTGAACAATTCTGTATAGGCAGCTGTGTTCTCAGGTTTTGCAGGAACCTTGAATTTTTACAAATTGTCACTTAACAGAATGTAATTAGCTTTAGATTCATTCATAACTGTTACTTGTTTAGTTGGGTTTTCTGGGTTGAGTTTTATTTCAAGGGATACAATATTGTGATCCAACCTCACTAATGAGGTCATGACATGGAGTGGTGGTGTGTGTATATAACGCTATCCCATGTTGGTGAGTACCAGATGTAGTATGTTTGAGCCCCTGGATGGAGTGCACACTATCTGGGCCGGGGAGTTTGTGTTGACAAAGTCCAGGAAATGTTGTGGCTGTGAATTAGAGGAAGTATACATTTTCAATTCTGTAGATGGGTAATTAAAGTCTCCCATGAATGGAGTATTTGGTTGGAAGTTAAGTGCCTTCTGTAGGTCCATGTACCAGTTGTGAGCTTTTTTGATCATAGAGGGTGACCTGTAGCTGGTCAGGACATGGTACAGGACCTTGTCTATGGAGACCTGGACATAGATTAACTGTAGGGCATCATCCTGTTTAACTAACCTGGGGCTGTATTTGTTTCTAATGTAAATCGAGGCACCTACACCTTTAGCCCCTGTCTGTGGTGGTGTTCTAAATATGTGGAAGGCAGTGTAACGTTGTACTGCCAGAATAATTTCTGTGGCTTTAAACTAAGACTCGGTAACAGCACAGATGTCTGCATTCTCCAGAGTAAGGAGAACTTTTAGGGTATGAAGTTTCTTGTTTAGGCTCCTAGCATTGAGCAGTAGCACGTTGAAGTTGCTTTGATGTATATATGTTTGCTATGTTGGTAGTTTTTTCATTCTGAAATTGCCTAAAAAAGGTTCTAAGGGGGTAGATAAAGTTTTAGCCAATATCCAGAAGCCCAGGCAAGACAGGTGCAGATCCTCCTTGGCAAGTAATGTGGTCTGTTAACCATATCCTCTCATGCTGATCATTGTTGGATCCACCTGAAGTGACACCAGAAAAAAAACAAATTATTAAAATCAGTCATTTTCTATTCATACTGCAGTATCTTCCTTTGTGAAACTAGAATGCTGCTTAATGCAAGATGCATACCTGTCTGTGACACATATTCAGAGAGATCCATAATGTCTGTTTTCATATAGTCCATTGAGGTACATCTCAGGTCATTTACACCTCCATGCATCCTCCTTGGCAAGTAATGTGGTCTGTTAACCATATCCTCTCATGCTGATCATTGTTGGATCCACCTGAAGTGACACCAGGAAAAAAAAACAAATTATTAAAATCAGTCATTTTCTATTCATACTGCAGTATCTTCCTTTGTGAAACTAGAATGCTGCTTAATGCAGGATGCATACCTGTCTGTGACACATATTCAGATAGATCCATAATGTCTGTTTTCATATAGTCCATTGAGGTACATCTCAGGTCATTTACACCTCCATGCATCCTCCTTGGCAAGTAATGTGGTCTGTTAACCATATCCTCTCTTGCTGATCATTGTTGGATCCACCTGAAGTGACACCAGAAACAAAACAAATTATTAAAATCAATAATTTTCTCTTCATACTGCAGTATCTTCCTTTGTGAAACTAGAATGCTGCTCAATGCAAGGTGCATACCTGTCTGTGACACATATTCAGAGAGATCCATAATGTCTGTTTTCATATAGTCCAGTGAGGTACATCTCAGGTCATTTATACCTACATGCACTATGATAGAATCATGCTGGTAGCTGTGGTGCATTGACCTGAGTGCATGCATGACACTGAGGATCCTGGCTGCAGATAGGCAACTAGCCATTGTCTTCTCCTTGCCCAGCCTGATGACAGGAGTATTTGTGTGTTGTGCAATAGAATCTCCTATGACAAGAGTATTAAGTAAAGTGATTGCCTTATGGGGTTTGTTCTTTGGGGGTTGTTAGGTGTAGGCTTATGTGTGGCATTAGATGATGTTTTCGTATGTGCTTTCCTGACTGCTGAGGATAGGTATTGCTGTTAGATGGCTAGAAGGTCTTTGAGGTTTGGCAAGTTTCCTTTTTTTAAATGCCTCAGTGTAAGAAGGTCTATGTGTTTAGTGAGCAGTATTTATGTATTTAGGATGTAGAGTGCATCTTCTTGACAGTCTTGTTAGTAAATAAGATTTTAGCCTCTAAGGAAGTTATATATGTACATCTCTAGTATAATGTGTTAGTTTATTTAAGGGTTAAAAGGCTGTCAGAGTACATGATACAGTTTACACTTTCTTTCAGGATGCCCATATCTTCCATGCTGACCTCAGAGGCATTAGGAAAGTGCATATCCATATTGTCAGGACTTGTGTTATGGTTGGTCTATTATGGTTTACAGGGTTCACCAGTGTGCTGTCTGGAATTAAGGTTAGCTTTTAGGTAGTGTTATGATTTGTTATTAATGCTGTTCAACACGCTAACTAGCTGCCGTAAGTTTTACTCCACTAAAAGCCTTAATGTTTTACAGATTAAAGTCCTAAGTGCTAGCTTTAGCTAAATTTTACAGTCTAAACGTTTGCTACTACACAGGGCACTGCTAAACACTGCTGTGCAGTGAGCAGCTCTGCATAAACATGCCTACTTTATATCCACAGACAGTAAACTGAAAACTAACTCCTATGCCCTCTGGCCAGTAAATGACTACAGCTTCAGTTCACTGGAGTGTGTCCAAACTTAGAGAAACTGGGCAAACACCTTCTGCAACAAGATGGATGACTCCGGAAATTCTTAATGGAAAAGCACAGCAAAAGTAACTCTCAAGTGCAGACGAATACCGAACATCTAAGTCCCTGGTCAGTTCATTCTTCTGCAAGGTGATTTAAATCAGAGCAGATCAGTAAACCAAGGAACAGACAAGAAGAGTAATTTTTCAGGTAAACTGTTGCTTAAATGCTTTGAAAATTGAGTAAAACAATAGAGATCATTTAAATTAGCACTTACAACTGTTGTTGTTTTAACTGTAAGTGAATTCGTTTTGTTCCTTACCTAAATCAGATTTGTTAAAACTAGCCAATTAAAACTGATATTTTACTTTCTCTGAAGTGCAGTGTTGTTGGGTGGATTTTTTTGTTTTGTGTTTGATATATGTTTTCAGCCAAACATATTTGGTCAGTTTTATTACCTGAATTTTGGATTGGGAAGGCATAATTGGCTAGCCTGCTCTTTTTTCTCCTTTATGCCTTCCGACAGCTGTAAGGTCGAAGCAAAAGTTGAGCGCCATGCTCTAAGCATATGGGTACATGTCTCATTGTATTACTGAACCTAAATATTTACCCTTAAAGCTATCCCTATTCCAGCTGTTGCTAATGGATAGCATAAAAATGTAGCATACCGAGTCCCACATTCCATATTACTGTGCTAGTGTGATCTTTAACCAAAGTCAGTGCCATTGTCTTGATCCATCCTCAACCTCTTTTCCCATTTTGCTCATGGGATGGGGTATCACTTCCACAGTGACAGTCATCTTGAGCCAAGGATTATTCACCACCGGGTGGCTAGCCCTACCATGGTAGTTCATTCACACCACTCACTCCAGCACACACACTCACCTATGGTCAATTTAGAGTGTCCAGTCCACCTACTGCATGTCTTTGGAACGTGGTAGGAAACTGGAGCACCTGGAGGAAACCCATGTGACTGCAGTGAGGACATACAGACTCCAAACAGAAGGCACCCCTGCCGAGAATTGAACCAGAGAACCTCTTACTGTGAGGCGGCAATGCTAACCACTGCACCACTGCATGTATATTATTTCAAAATAGTGCAAAACATGCATTAGGCAGGATGAAAATCTTATTATACCACCTTGCAAACTAAATACCAGCACAATCCCCCAAAATTTTGGAAAAGTGTAAACCAGCTGCTAAAATCCACCCAAACGTCTACCCCCAAACCAACCACTCCCAATACTAAAGTTTCCACTGAAACACAATTCAACTCCCACTTCGTTAACTCAATTCTGTCCGTAGTATCACATGACAATTCTAAACTCACTATCCCTCCCACCACAAACAATAGTAATGCATATTGTACCCTCAAAGCAGTCCCCACCAGCTCTATCAAAAGTATGCTGTCCAGACTAAAACCTCATCAACCATAGCTGACCTACTCCCTAACTACGTCTTAAAATTCACAGCAGATGCTATTGCAATCCATATCAACACCCCCCATAAACAGATCTATTGCTGAAAACTACGTTCCCAGTCTCTGAAAAGTGTCCCATGTTATTCCCATAAACAAAGGGGGGAACCTCTGCTGAACTTAATAATTATAGGCCCATTGCAATACTCTCCCCCCTGGCTAAAATCTTAGAAAGATGCATTCATACCCAGGTTCTAAAATACCTCATAGACAACAATATCCTGTCCCCCTACTCAACACAATTTCAGACCCGCCCATAGCACCACTACAGCCCTTCTCTGCTTCACAGACACAATAAACCAACGTAAAAATAAAGGCCTGCAGGTGTCAACTCTCTTTCTGGACATGTCCAAAGCACTCGACACAGTATCCCACCAAATCCTGATAAATAAACTAAACAAATATAACCTATCAGAGTCCGCACTAACCTGTTTCCATCGCTACTTAACTGACAGATGCCAGGCTGTAAAATGGGAAAATTTTCTCTCACCTTTATTACCCATAACTACAGGAGTCCTTCAGGGGTCTATCTTAGGTCCACTACTTTTCACAATTTTCACAAACGACCTCCATACCTCCACACAGCATGCGTCTGTCATTCAATACGCAGATGATACTACCTTAATCTGTGCTGCACTAAATAGTCTCACCCTCCTGCAAACAACCCAATTACCATTCTCTGATGCAGAAAATTACCTTACCAAAGCCCAACTTATCATCAGTGCTAAGAAAACACAACTAATGATTATAAACAGTTCTAACAAAAATACCAGTAGCAGTCAATTCACCATCCACTCTACAACCTCCACTCCAGTCAT
The DNA here is from genome assembly GCF_019279795.1 of Protopterus annectens. Classification (NCBI taxonomy): domain Eukaryota; kingdom Metazoa; phylum Chordata; order Ceratodontiformes; family Protopteridae; genus Protopterus; species Protopterus annectens. The sequence continues at coordinate 521,030,054 of NC_056745.1, forward strand.
TCCAGTGGCACAGGCTAAGCTACTAGGAATAACCATGTACTCCCACCTAAAGTCTGATAGACATCTCAACTTAACTATAAAAAAGTACATGCCAAACTGGGATCACTCTACCGCATTAAACCATTTCTCACCAGCAATAAAAGATCTGCCATTGCTCGCTCCCAACTTCTGTCCACCCTACTCTATGCATCCCCCATTCTAACTAATCTGAACAAAACTGACCTAAGCAAAATGGAAGCCTGTTGCAACAGAATTGCTCGCTTTGCTGCTAACTGCTCATATAGCACCCATCATTGTACTGCTCTGCACCAGCATCACTGGCTTGAACTTCCCAACCTACTAACTTATAATCATCTCTGCCTCTGTCACTCTATTACTTCCCTAATAAGTGTCCTATCCTCTAAAACCTAGTACAACAGCATATAGCCACTAGGCCTCTTTGGTCATCAAGCAAACTATTACTAGAAGTCACCAACAGCAATAATAGCTTTGGAGACTCACTATATAGTACTACATTTGCTAAAAAGGGGAGCACCCTCCCCATTAGCATTAAAAACACATCTACTAAAGTCTACTGTAAAAACCTTACCAGTCAACATCTGAAGCAAAGCTGGCTGTGCTATGGCTGCTCCCCAGGCTAGAGCAATCAGACAAGGCACCTTTACTATGCCCATCACACCTTTCTAAACGCTCACTCTCACTCACATATACTGACCCCATCAAGTTAAATATTTACTACTTTCAAACCAATGACATTAACTAGTACTACCACTGTTCTAATTACAAATGATTACCACGAAACTATGTCAAGATTTATATGACTAATGAAGGTTTATTATCCTCTTCTGGGCTGTCTTCATACTACTGCAAAGACAATCTAATGTACTATGTTCACATTGTGTTTTTTTCAAACCACAACTGAAATACATGTAATTTTATTAATTATTATTATTATTATTAATAAAGTCTTTCGTTTTTTCCCGGTTAGGGGTCGCCACAGCGGAACTCCGGTCCGCTCATGATTGGCAGTGGATTTTATGGTGCTGAGTTGCCAGCCCGATGCCCAACCTTCAACGAAGGCACGCCCATTCCCGCTCGCACCTACCTGCATATCTTTAACGTCACTCGACCGAAGGGAGGACATGCAGACTCCACACAGAAGATGCTCCAGCCGAGACTTGAACTGGGGAACCTCCCGTTCAGTTCTTGGCTGGAGCACCTTCTGTATGGAGTCTGCATGTCCTCCCTGCGGTCGAGTGACTGTTTTTCCTTTTTCCCTGTATTGTGCTGTCTCCATACCACTGTAAAAATGTCTATTTTAAATTTATATGTATTGTAATACTGTTTAAACACCTACATTTAACCGTAATTGTCTTTCTGTGTGGAGCTTTTCTCCCCGGGCCTCTGCTGAAAAAGGGTCTTTGGCCCAGTCAGACACCCCTGGTTAACAAACGTAAAATAAACAAACACATTTTTTAGCTGTCTGGATCAAAATATCCCTGTAGCTTAGGGCATTACATCACTCTACTGCAGGTTTAACACCTGTCATACAGTAATGGCATATTTTTGTTAAATTCTCCCCACAAAGACTCCATTAAAAAATCAAACAGCATACAATAGTGAAAAATACTGAACTATATAAACTAAAAATGTGAGCAAGACATTTAAAGAGTATTATGTAGACAAAAGGAGAAAATGCAACAATATTCATTGATGAGAAATTAGTATGAATTTCTGTTTTAGTTTAAATCCTAGTATTACCTGCTTGACTGAGCAGCATGTTTGTAAAAAAACATATGTTGCGCAACCATAGTTTGATGTTAATTCACCCATATTTACTGTACAGTAATATGGCTCTCTTAGTGCTCTGTATTACTTGTTTGTACCACTGTAGCGAATGTACTCTGAGTTGCATCTTCTTGACTTCTGTGCCTTACGTTTACCATATGTGGCATGCAGTGCTGGTGTTCCTCTCAGGCAGCAGTGCTGGGCATTGGAAAATACCAGATTCATACTTACCAGTCAGCCTTTCTCTACTGTATCTGGAATGTAAACTCACAACAGAGGTCTCAGGAGTACACACACACACACACACACACACACACACCCACACACACACTTACATAGGGGAGTGTAAGTAGCAAAATGTCCAGCTGTAGCTAGTTCAGACAAGCTGGTCTGACTTCATTGATTTTAACTGGTTTGCTGGCTCTGGCCTAGCAACCAGTATCCCTTGTACTTCTTTGGATCATTTCACATCATTTGAACAGATTGATTCATGCAGAGGACAGGTGATAAATCATGTGCATTGCTTTTTATGTATACATCTGTTTCATATTTCATTTTGTTGTTTAGTTGAATCAAGTTAAGTAGCATTGCCATTTGTCAGTGGGTGACACATTAAAAAATGCTGCAATTTAAGAACTGATAACAAAGAAGCCAAAACAAATATTGCAAAAGTTCTGTTAGTTCATGATGAAAGAGCGCTTAAGATAGACATCTACTGCCTTCATTAACTGAAGCTGCCTATGTGAATAGGATAGCACTGGAGTTCCTTTTTCCTCATAGCCACACGGATTGTTACACTGAGTGATGTTAGATGCCTTTGTTTCCCTTGTTTTTACCACTGTTGCCTGTTGACAAAAATCATCTGCTGGTCTTCCGGTGCATTTCTTGCCCCTCACTTGGACAAAAGCTGACTAAGTGGGCCATCAGTGAAGCAGCTATGAAAGGCAGCTTGTTTTTTCTTTTTATGATCGTACCCCTCTGCACACGTCCACTAAAATTCCTAGGATGTCAGTGAAGGAGTGTCACTCACTTTCACAAATGAGATAACCTGCCAGGAGAATCCTGCCCTCCTCAAGTTCAGTGGTGTTGTGGAAACTTTGGTTTTCACCAGGAATTCATCCACGGGAATATGTGCCCGACAGCGATGTACTCCTTCATTATCCCCCACCCCCAGGAAGAGGTGAGCCAGTTAAACCACATCACTTCTGTCCCCTCTGTGCTGGTTCTAGCTTATACTTAAGATGCCTACCCAAACTTCGATTACCTGGATCATAGCCAGGGTTTTATGCCTGTTTGCTAACAGAGCTGGTGCTGAGTTATGTTAACTGTACTGCTCTAGACTGATGAACAGAGCTGTCAAAGACCTCATAGTGTGAAGATAAGGCTTACTCTGGCGCAACGACTGTTCAGCAGTATAACTGGTTATTTGATCGTGTCTCCTGTTTTATCAGTGAGACACACAAATTTACTTTTCCCCATGAGCTGCTGCAACCTCTGAAGTGATTTGATGTTATGGGTACCTTGCTCTTGCAATATTCAGGCCTGACATTGTTTGAGTTACGTAAGTGTCCTGTCAATGAAACATGTCTTGAGTGCATAACCTGTATTCTTCCATCTACAGTAGGTGTAACTCAGACCCTCGGCTCTTTGTTTTTTGATTGGATCCTGCCCATTAGAATAGGCAGCCACAGTAGCCTGTGAGTTTGGGTCTTTAATAATCATTGTTTATGACTTGTCCTGTCTTTAATTGATTGTGTAAATGGTGCAAACCACCATATTTCTTCTCCTTATTGATTTTCATTTTATTACTAAAGCACAACTACCTTGTTTTGACGGTCTAAAATCTACTTAGTTAATAAAGTTGCAGCTGTTTTTGTTAGTACCCTACGACTCTTCAGTCTGTTTCCCATTGCTGGAATGTTATTGCAAACAACTCAACAGTACTAAGATTTTCTTTCTGAAGTATCTTATTTACAGTTTCCACATTCTAAGATAGCTAAAGTGGGGCATTTTTTTATGAAGATGTGAAATTCTGCAGGACACACTATACCCACAGTGAGTGCAAAGGACCGGATTTCACTTTTCTGCAAAAATAAAAGCTCTCCCTCCCATGTGGAATTTGTTTCTGTTGTTTCGTATAATATTAAGGTGCCTGAGTTGCAAAGTAACTGTTTTATTTTTGTCCTAAAGCATCGGGAGATTTGTTATTTTTGCAATTTTTTCTGCTGGACACAACTGTCCAAATACAAACTGTCCTACATAAAAACAGACAGGTGGTAACCCTAATCTTAGTGCCTTGCTTGCTCCAAGTAATGCTGAAGGAACATGTAGATGCTTCAGAAAAAAAAGTTGTGGCTAGGACCTAGCATTGGAGTTTGCAGGTTTCTGCTGCCTAAGCCCATGAAAACAAATGACAGAGAGAACAGGATAAGAGTTTGGGACCTTTGCTTGAAAATCACCTTTGTTTTGCAGCTGTCACTTCTAAGACAGATTTGTGCTGGCTAGAAGATCATACATATAGCATACATTGTACATCATAACATCATACATTACTCCTACAAGTCCATATAAGAGTAGACCATTGTGTCTTGCAGAATTCAGCAGGCTGGCTCTAAAGTTCGTAATGACTGGGAACAAGCAATTGAAATATTGGCCTCATTTTCTTCTCTGCATTTATGGCCACCCTTTTTCTCATCAGTTTAAACAGCAGGAGCACATTTGAGACTTTGGGTTCACTGGCAGTTCTTTATCACTTCAGCTACATAGAGTTATATTGACATCACCTTGCGTATATTTTCTTATGACGGGTTTAATTTATTTCCACTGTGTGATTTTCCTCATACCTACTGACCATTACGACTTCCCCGTATTAGACATAGGTGTTTGTTCCATTATGAAGGGGAGTTTCACCTAAGCTCAGGGTAAGAGCTGTCTGCAGGGAACCATCATTCAGGTAGCTGTGACGGTGTTTCTTTTCTTAATTCTGCCTATGCCCAACCAATCTGCTTTCTCAGTATTGAAGTGAACATCCCCTCACTGAGGTCAAGTGAGTCTGAATGACCCCTCATCAGACTGAAGCCCATAGAAGATGTTATTCTTCTTGTCCTGACAATAATTGGGGTGCCTGTCCCACCAGTGAGGACAGTCTGATTATTCGTAAGAGTATGACCTGAAGATGAACTTTTCCTTGCAGTTCTCTGTGAAAGGTTTCATTCATGGGCACAGGCAGTTATGGCATTTTCCCCTCCCACAGTCACACCTAACCCATTCCCCTTATGATATTGGCACCACATAACCACAGGCTTTCCAGTACCTCTCACCCCCCACCTGGCATATGGCCTTACACACAGACTTCCCACTGCTGTGGGAAGCCATGCTTATGCCCTCTGTCAGTGGGCCTCTATGCAGCCTCTGCTTGCATCAGAGTACATGGCTGACCAGGAGCCACTACACCCTCCCCCTAGAATGGATGAGCCAACATTTGCCACTCCCTCCTCTTCCCCCCTCTTGCTTTTCCAGCATCCAAGCCAAAGCTCAAATTTAGATCAACTGGATTATAATCCGGGCTTTATCTTTGTGTGCTGCAGAACCAGGTACGTAAATACCAATTTTAACATTTTGTGTAGCAGATCTCCTGTTTCTGTTGTTTCTTTAATACAGAATGATAACAAAACACTTCTCTCATACATTCAAATTGACACAAGCCATTAAGAGATGTTGTTTCATTTATGAGATCTTTGGTGGAATGTAAATTTAGTTTTTAATTTGCTTGATTTTCCCCTCCTTCCTTCTCTCTCTAGTTGTAATTTATGTATCAATATTTTACTTCATCAGTGTTTTTGGTTTTAATGTGTTTGGAACAAGACTGTCATCACTTTGGGTTGCTATCTTCAAATGAACATTTGATAGCATCAGCTGTATGGGGCTGATTAGCAGTTTACTGTACTGTAGAATTTGCATAAAATTCAGGTCACTGTCTCTTTTAATGTGCGTATCCCAGCAGCTTGTGAAATTACACATTTCTGTTATTCCTTATGTAAAATTTGAAATTACACATTTCTGTTATTCATTTAGAGTATTTTCCTGTTAGAAAAATTGGAATGATGTGAATGAATGGGATATTATAAGGTAACACAGAACATGCTATAAAATTTCAAACATTAGAAAGGAAAATTATCTGGTTTTACTGAATGTGATAAGTAAACGCAAGTACTGGAATGGAAAATTATAAGTCAGTAAATATGTTGGTTCTAAAAATAACTAGCACAGGCTTTAATTATAAAAATTGTCTTCTAAGTAATTGTTGGAAATGTAGGAGGATAGATATTTATCACAAAGAATACCACTTCTATGGAACCATCTTCTACTCAACATAAAGCAAAATACTTCTCTTGCTCTGTTCAAACATAATTTGGATGATTGAATGGGAAACTGCAAGGACACCCCCAGTTTAGCTCCCAAGCCCCTCATGAATAGGGGCAAAATGTAATTATCCACCATATCATTGTTCGGTCCACCTATGGGTTACTCATACGTGAAACACAAGGGCCAAAAAACTACCATGGGAATGTAGGCTTCTTAAGATCCTCACAGATAAATAGCCTAGTAAGTACCTATAAACTTATGTGCTGAATCCAGTGCAAGACAGTAATTATGTCTGCATTGAGTCCCAAAGTATGAGTTATATAGTGTAGGTCTACTTTGGAACATTAGTCATGGTTGTTAAAAGATCATTTACTGTTTTGTGGGTAGAAACACTGTCAGCTCTACGTAAATTCATGAGGAAGATTATAATTAAAGATTCTTGGAGTCCATGCATGGATCAGAAAATGCTCCATTCCCCAGACTTTGCACTCTTATAGAGCTTGTGAAAATAGCATGATATTCCATGTTTGTACCAGCTAATGTCAGAGCCCACCTGGCTTAGATAAGAGTTTTACTTTTGTTACTTCTGTGGATTACTGTAGTCAGGGCTTCTGCTCTTGATAGGCATGGAACCAAGAGGATAGATATAAAATCCAAAGGGAAACCATATTCAACCTGTAAGAGTCTTGTACAGTAGAGAGTCGATTATCCAAATGTCAATTATCAGAAACGCCAGTTATCTGAATGCAGCCTTCCAAAGTTTTCGGGTAGGAAAAAATCATAAAGTCTGAATATGTAAACATTATATGTATTCACTTGTGTATGTTTTTTGAGCTTGTAGCTTTTGAAGTTTTTTTATCAGGTTCAATTATATGTTTGATTATCCAAACAGTTTAATTATTCAAACTAACCTAGGTCCCAGTTAGTTTGGATAATCGACTCTCTACTGTAGTAATTTTATTCTTGTATGCCATTTAAAGTAAGTATTTTTAAATATTGCTTTTCTTATTGTCATACAATATTGCTTTGCTTACTGTCATATTTCAAACATAATCTTTAGGTGCTGATTTGAAGGAAAGATCAAGAATGCATCCCAGTGAAGTCGGCCCATTTGTGTCCCAAAGCAGGGCGATGTTGAATGAGCTTGGTAAGTAAACACAATTACTACAGCGGTTTTCAGTTTAAAATGGTAAGTTTTATTCAGGAGCCCAAAATCAACCAAAAACAGTACAAAAAATAAAATGCCCTTATTTTTAAGCAGGAATTATGCTACATGGTATGTCTCATTTGGAATACATATCATTTTTTTGTATTACTCTAACTGGAAGTTTTAAACAAGGGATCCTTTTCTCTGTGTTCCATGTGTACCCCTAATTATAGGTATCTAGTCATCACCGTAGGTATCAGTAATAAATTCTATCACTTTTTATAACTAATTTATCTGTCCTCACTATACATCTGTACAAAGCATATGGCACTAAATTGCAAATGTGTTTTACATATGCTGTGTGATAACCTGAACATATAGAGAATAGCATACCACATATTAAATGATGTGGTATGAAAGTGCTGATTTTTTTTTTTTTTTTTGCATGTGTTTTAACTTCCATTCCCTACACTTCTGCAGCCATTGAATAATTACTTATGTTTTGGCATGTTCTTTTCTTCTTTCTGCCATCCAGGGTCTGATGGGTAAGGGAGGCAACAGCTGTGGATCACAGTTGTCATGTAGACAGGATGAGTAGGTTTTGTATGTCCCCCATTTTTGGCAGGCAGAAGATGTGCCACATTCACTATGCTGAGCAGGTATGAGTTATTAAATTGATTAATCCTTCTTGGAGTCATGTCTTGACAAACCCTTTAAACAAATTGGCTCTAATCAATATATGTAAGAGCAAGTCTCGCCCCCATGCAGGCCACTCCCAAACAAAGATAACTCATTTTGCGGTTGCAGAATCTCTTTATAATTTAAAACATTTGTTGACCGAAATTATTTTACTTAAATGAGCTAATCAAGTCATGAGTCATTGAAACACTTGAACAATATATCTGTGTGGCTAGACTACAGTTTAATGCAGAGTAGGACACAGAAAGAAGACCTGAACCAATTTCTGTTTCCTCACCCTTTGCCTTCAAAACTCTTTTGATGGAGCAGGCTAATTGATGGATCCCTAAAGAGGATGGCTGAGATTTATACGAGAGCAAACAGGCAAACTAGGTGCTCAGACAAAGTGCCGAAATGTAGATGGAGAAAGGCAATACTGCATTTTCCACAGCAAGTCAAGCTTCTTGCTAAGTGAGGTTTATGGGTCAAAGACAGTGTGCTAAAGTAGGTGGGAGTGCCCACTGGATAATGTTACCACTGAAATGGCAGAAAACAAGTGAAGGAAGTGCTCACTCTCATGCATATGACCACCTGGGCACATCCCTCATATATAAATCTGTTTGCAGCACTGATTTGCCAGCCACTCTATCATTCTGGAAGCCAAGCAGATATTTTGAATGATTTAGTCACTTTCCTGAAATCCTTGATCTCCTTGTCCAGGTTTGTACGTGCCAGTGGTTTGCCAACATAGTAACAGGAAGCCACTTTAATTTTGTCTCAGCATAACGTCTGACAAGAATGTCATAAAGCTGGAATCCAAATAATAAGTGGTTTCTACATTTCTATAAGTTGAGTTTTACTGTAGAAACAGAATTATAAAGGAAACAGATTTTCTTTTTTTATTCTTTGGTGCTGGTACCTTTGCTACAACATGCAACATTTCCTCACTTCCTGAAAGGTATAAAATAGCAAATGAATTTCATTCTATTTATTCATTTCTGTCTGTCAAAGAAGAGTTTCCTGGGCCTATGATTTATTTTTGAAAGTCATCATCTTACAGTTCATTGTAACTAATTGATCCATGTAGGGAGGGGGAGTTGTTTTACAGCTTCTTGAGAATTTATCTGTTTTTGAAGTTGGGAGGATCTTGGATGATCACTTGGAGGCCATTTAGTTGAAAGTACTTTCTACCTAAGAAAGAATGTGCATTCATCTCAATAGCAGACTGAATGCTTTCTGCGCCCCCCTCCACTTTGTCAAACAATATATTTAACTCTAGAGTCACTGCACCATGTAGCTAAGGATAAAAACTCCATCAAAGTTCTCCCTCAGAAGACAGAATTTTCAATTAAAGTGCCTCAGAAAGCAGTTTCACCAAACAGTTTTTGGTTGAATTGCCTACTACCAAATTAATATACTTGACAAAATTGTGTTTTTTTCACTAGCAGTGCTGTGTACATACTGAAAAGATGACCAAGCTTCCCCGTTATTTACAAATGTTAATGAGCTGTGCATGTTCAGTACTGGTTTTATGTGACTGATGCTGAAGCTGTAATTCATTATATATTTACTTTTCTCTTGTTTTATTTGGTCAGTACTTGAAAAGTGCAGAGTATGTTTTGGTGGATTGTTGCATAACTGATGTTTCATTCTGTTGCATTTCATACTAACCCTGAGGCTGGGTAACCCAGAGCAAAAAAAAAAAAGCGAATGACTGTATCTTTACTTTTAGTTTACTGTGTTTGTGCAGCCTTGATCTAAGGATAGTTAAGTGTGAAGCATGACCCCCTGCAAAAATGCTGTTTTTGTAAATTTATTGCAGATTTGTTTATTTACAATATACATGTGTTTTACAGTCTGTATTTGTGACATACTGAGTCTCGGTGTCATAAAACTCATTATTTATGAAGCCATGATCCATATCTGCCCAGTTTCATTACCAAAGACATTACATCAGAACTGACCACTTGTTCATTTTATGTCAGCAAAGTTTTTAGCTCTCATTTATTACATATGCTAGGTTTAGTGAAGATGAAATGTAAGTGTAGTGCTGTATTTGCTATTATGGTACAGAAACTTCAACAGACCTAATAGCTTCTTTCTGTGTGGCTGCTTTTGTAGTTTTCATATTGCATTTGCTTTATGCATTTATTTTTCAGCTATTAGCTTCTTAAATTATAGGTTTTACATTCACTAATGTCACATGCTCTGTAGTTTTCCATGATTTCAACACTATGGAGGAACTTTACAGTACGTTAACTGTGGATGTGGTTCATTCTTTAAGCAAAGAGTAGAATAACTGAGGATATGGTTCAGTACTGAACTCAAAAAGGAGCAGAATATTGCATGGTGTAGGGGAAGAGGCACACCAAATTTAATAATATTTTCTGAAACCTGTAGGACTGACAGTACAGTACAAGGCCACAGAGTCACATGATCACTAACCTGGTTTGGAAGCGACAGTTGTGGAACATGACAAGGGGTAATGTCAAATAGGAAATTCCTGTGCATGTTAAGTGTTTATTCTGCTTCAAGAGTTGTCATAAATTTTGACCTTGTATACTTTCTTGATGACTGGAATCTTTATATCACAAAGCAGTGTACTCAAAATTTTTGATGTGGAGTCAAATGCTTTGTGACTTTTGATGGCAGTATTTTTTTTTGACTGGAGGGATGATAGTTCCTCACTGATGAATGTTAATTTTTTTTTCATTGATCTGGATGTCTTGGAGGAAGTCTAAAACAAAACTTAGTTGTACTCAGTGGACACAGTTTGTTAGTTTCAAGTATTTTAAGTTAGAGCAACAGTCCCACAGCAAATGCATATTTGACACAACCAGGGAGACCCAGCCACTGACTGGCAATATAGACCTCTTCAACAATTTGCAAACATTATTTTATTTTGATCAAGACTTAATGGGAACGCTGCAGATTGTTTCTAAGGACATAATAGTATTACAACACACTGTTTTTTGAATGTACAGTGACACACAGGTCTTTTAGCAATAAGTCATACTTCATTAGCTGTAGATATGCAATACTGATGACTCAGAATAAGGATAATTGGAAAGTCTAACTAGGCTGTGAAACATGTGGCTTATTAAAAAATCCAGATGCACACTACTGCTGGGGCAGATACCAAATAAGGATTACACAAGAGTATTAAAAATCCACTATTTTAAATTGTTGACAGCTATACAGTGATGGTGTATTACCATACAGCAGCTCCTTTATTTTGTTTTGTATTTTAATTACTTGTGTTTATTGCATTTACTATATTAACATGTGTGGCGCTTTTCTCCCCGGGTCTCCACTGAAAATAGCTTTCATGTCCAGTCAGACTCTCCCGTTAAACAAATGTAAAATAAATAAATAAAATAATACTTGTAGAGGCATATTTGGCTACTTTATTGTTTGATGAGTCAAGTTTGATGCAAGGTCCTTTAGACAGGGTGGTAAACTGAACTGCACAAAAAAATCAAGGTTATTGTGCAGATGTCAGTTTGATTGAAAATGATGGGGAAATAATGTTTGATTCTGTACAGGCATCCTGTAAATTGAGTGCATTTTTAATTATTGGATCAGTATACTAATTTGGTCCATTTTTAACTGCTAGGCCAGTGTGCTTATCCATTCTTATGGACACATTAGCTGTGATTCCTAAGTATTTGACAGACAGACTCTGTTTGTCAAGTAAGAGAGCTGACAAGAGAGAAAATATGCAGTTTTGGTAAATTGAACAACTTATAATGACTGCAAATGATGGTGGTTTGTAGGATGACATTGGTGATCAAGAAGAGGAGGAGGAGGAGTGTGAGGGCAGCACCAAGGATCAAATGGTGGAAATTGAAAAAGGGTAATTGTGAGGTAGAGTTCAGGGAAGAATTAAGACAGGCACTGGGTGGCAGTGAAGAGTTACCGAATAGCTGGGTAACTACAGCAGAACTAGTAAGGGAGACGGCTAGAAAGGTGCTTGGTGTGACATCTGGAAAGAGGAAGGAGGACAAGGAGACCTGGTGGTAGAATGAAGAAGTACCGGAGAGTATACAGAGAAAGAGGTTGGTGAAAAAGAAGTGGGATTGTCAGAGAGATGAAGAAAGTAGACAAGAGTATAAGGAGATGAGGTGCATGGCAAAGAGAGAGGTGGCGAAGGCTAAGGATAAGGCATATGAAGAGTTGTATGAAAGGTTGGACGCTAAGGAGGGAGGAAAGGACCTGTACCGATTGGCTAGACAGAGGGACCGAGCTAGGAAAGATGTGCAGCAGGTAAAGGTGATAAAGGATAATGAGGGAAACATACTCACAAACGAGGAGAGTGTGTTGAGCAGATGAAAAGAGTACTTTGAAGGGCTGATGAATGAAGAGAATGAGAGGGAGAGAAGGTTGGATGATGTGGGGATAGTGAATCAGGAAGTGCAATGGATTAGCAATGAGGAAGTAAGGATAGCTATGAAGAGGATGAAGAATGGAAAGGCTGTTGGTCCAGATGACATACCTGTGGAAGCATGGAGGTGTTTAGGTGAAATGGCAGTGGAGTTTTTAACTAGATTGTTTAATGAAATCTTGGAAAGTGAGGGGATGCCCGAGGAATTGAGAAAAAGTGTTTTGGTACCGATTTTTAAGAATAAGGGTGATGTGCAGAGCTGTAGTAACTACAAAGGGATTAAACTGATCAGTCACAGCATGAAGTTATGGGAAAGAGTAGTGGAAGCTAGGTTAAGAAGGCAGGTGATGATTAGTGATCAGTAGTATGGTTTCATGACAGGAAAGAGCACTACAGATGCAATGTTTTCTCTGTGAGTGTTGATGGAGAAGTACAGAGAAGGTTAGAAGGAGTTGCATTGTGTCTTTGTGGACTTAGAGAAAGCATATGACAGGGTGCTTAGAGAGGAGTTGTGGTATTGTATGAGGAAGTCGGGAGTGTCAGAGAAGTATGTAAGAGTGATACAGGATATGTACGAAGGTAGTGTGACAGCGGTGAAGTCTGCAGTGGGAGTGACAGATGTGTTTAAGGTGGAGGTGGGGTTACATCAAGGATCAGCTCTGAGCCCTTTCTTATTTGCAATGGTGAAGGACTGGTTGACAGACGAGATCAGATAGGAGTCCCTGTGGACTATGATGTTTGCAGATGACATTGTGATCTGTAGTGAGAGTAGGGAACAGGTGGAAGAGACCCTGGAGAGGTGGAAATATGCTCTAGAGAGAAGAGGAATGAAGGTCAGCAGGACTAAGAAGGAATGTATGTATGTGAATAAGAGGGAGGATAGAGGAATGGTGAGGATGCAGGGAGTAGAGGTGGCGAAGGTGGATGAGTTTAAATACTTGGGCTCAACAGTTCAGAGTAGTGGTGAGCGTGGAAGAGAGGTAAAGAAGAGAGTATAGGCAGGATGGAGTGAGTGGAGAAGTGTCAGGAGTGATTTGTGACAGACGAGTACCAGTAAGAGTGAAAGGGAAGGTCTTACAAGAGGGTAGTGAGACCAGCTATGTTATATGGGTTGGAGACAGTGGCATTGACAAAAGGGCAGGAGTCAGAGCTTGACGTGGCACAGCTGAAGATGTTAAGATATGCACTGGGTGTGACGAGGATGGACAGGATTAGGAATAAGTATATTAGAGGGTCAGCCCAGGTTGGAACGTTTGGAGACAAAACCAGAGAGGCAAGATTACGTTGGTTTGGACATGTGCTGAGGAAGGATGCAGAGTATATTGGGAAAAAGATGCTAAGGATGAAGCTGCCAGGTAACAGGAAGAGAGGAAGGCCTAAGATAAGGTTTATGGATGTGATGAGAGAGGACATGCAGGTGGTTGGTGTGACAGAGCAAGATGCAGAGGACAGGAAGAAATGGAAACAGATGATCCGCTGTGGCAACCCCTAACGGGAGCAGCCGAAAGAAGAAGATAATGACTGCAAAAAATTATACTTTTTTTATCTTCGATAAATTTAGAGATAACTTTGAGACCAGTAACCATGACTGTAATTCGGAAAAGTTGACTCAAAGTTTGTGCTGAATGTAGTACTTGCTTGGTACACAGTGGAAGAAGCAGCTCTCTCTCTCTCTCTCTCTCTCTCTATATATATATATATATATATTGGAGAAAGTCAAATAACAACTACTTGAACAGTTGGTGAAATCAACCTTAAAAAAAATAAACAAAAGACTGAAACCCCAGAGGCTAAAATGGAATTGTTTATTTCAAGCAAATTAAAGCATAAAATACTTGTAACGTTTGTCACCGTATGACACCCAAGCCCTCCCCCCAAGAATAAAGTTACCCTAGTAAACTTTCGGTGTATTAGAAATGTGCTCAAACTAAATGCTAGAAAGTGTAGTGTGATCACTTTTGGTAGACAACCCCTCATCTTATCATACTGTCTATACAGCACACCCCTACAAAATTAAAATGTACTTTAAAGATCTAGGTACTTTAGTTAATAGCTCTCTGTCTCGATCATCATATTACAGTGGTTGTCAGGAAACCTTTTATTTAGCCCAGCTAATTGCCAAGGGATGTCATCAAGGTCTAAAGAGGGAATCACTGCTTTATACTTATTGATTTAGACAGTTATCAAGTACAGTACCCCCTTTGGGATTTATCTTACTAAGCATATCAAGCAATTAGAAAGATCTCAAACATTCCTAACCAAAAAAAAAAATCACAAACCTAAAGTGTGTCAGTTACCAAGATAGGCTGTAAGCTCTACCTCTTTATTCAGCATCTGCAGACTTTTGAGGGGAGATCACTATCTTACCTACTGTGTCATTAGAGACGTGATTGTGGACCTCCGTTTTCTCTACAAGTCCAGTAACACCACCAATACTAGAACAAGGCATTTAAACCTTCACCAGCAAGTTTATTTATTTATTTTACTTATTTGTTTGTACTTTATTGACTGGGTTAGTTCCACTAGGCTAGTGGCTTTCTTTCAAGGGTAATTTGAAGTGGTGTTCATATTGACTAGTTGAAATCTAGCCAGGGCACTGGGATACCTCTATTCTTTTTCAATAAGTGCAGTGGGATTTCTTGTTTTCACCTGAGCTGTCACCAACTCAGGCATATGGTCCTTCAGTTTCGCATCTCATCCAAAGAACTGCAGCTAAATAAAACATGATGGAGTGATAGGGTTATAAGCCCAGAGCCTCCTAAAACTCTGGAATAAACTTTCCCTGCATGCTTAACAGCATGACTTACTATCTTTTTTAGACATAAACTAGATGACTGGATGGGTATCCTGACATTTACTCCAGGACTGAGTGGTATAGGCTTCCTAGAGAAAGGAGGTGCTGCATGAGAGAGAGTACAGACAAGGTGAGAATGGTCATGAGACACAATGACCTTGGAATATTTCTGAAGTTAAAATCTACATGAGCTTTCATGGGAATGCATATCTGACTCAAGTACTCAAGTGGTTTTATATAAAAGCTTACAGTGTGTTTTACAGTTTTATTTGGTCTGAATAAGCAGCTCAGTTTTGGCTTGTGGAACTTCATTCTGTCTTGTTTTCTGTAACGGAGAAGGTGCAGGCTCCAACAGCATAAGCATGGTAGGACATCTGACTCAACTAAGTGGAATACAAAATAAAGAAGAGGACCTAGTAGAGATAGATCCTTGAGGAACAACTTTTATTAGCTAGTGTGGATCAGAGTGAGTGCACTTGCATTTATCTTTCACTTTTTTATGATGCGTAGGCCTTAGATAATTTTAGAGTACATGCAGTCATACTGTTAAGCAGTGTATTTTTTGAGGGATGACACTGACCTCTTTGGACAAGTGAAGGAACATGACTCCCCTCACCTGTATTACAAATAAGTTTGCCTAGGCAGTCTCAACACCACAGCCTTTTTGGAAGCAGTGTTGTGATACAAATATAGTACTGTTAAAAGTGAAGAAAATCCATGTGTTAAGAGTTAAACATCCTTTCAAAGATTTTTTGACAGGGTTTTTAATATAGTGACAGACCTAAAGAAATAAAAGTCAATCGTTAAGGACCTGGTCAGTGCCTCAAGATCTTTCAGATCTTACTCTAAGAGTTAACAGACTTCCAAAACATTCATCCTACAAAGTATAAATAAAATAAAGCACATAAATAAATAAATTAATTAATTCATTTAGACAGACTTGGAGTTGTGTTGAGTTAGTTTCTTTGAGAGGATTCATTTTTGTTGAAATAAAGGCCAGGTAGCACTTCTGTTTTGAAGTAATTCCTGAATAACTGTCATTTCATTTTTGGGTCAGTGCGGTTTACTTACCAGAACAGAGTAAGGAGTGTATACCTTTCCAAAAATCTGTGGATAATTTATGTGTATCTGTTGTGGCAGGAATTAGTTCAATTTAATGACTAAGAGACTTGCAATGATTTGTTACATGTTCTCTAGCTGGCCTGCTTTTATGAAAATCACAGCATCAGCTGACTCCTTCCCGGTGCAGGATAAACGAGGCAGACTGATGTTGCCATCTTCAGTTCTTTTTGCTGCATGTTGGAATGTGTTGGTGAAAACATTCATAGTCACTCAGTCTGGTATTGGTCCCAGAGCTCATTTCCAGAGAGCTAAGTAAAGGTAAGAGCCCCTTTGGGGAAACCTTTGTTTATTTTCTGTTCTTAGTTTTATTTCTATGTGTTCATTTGCTGGAGAACTCTTTGGGAAACTGTGTCTGTTTTATGAGGCATGCCTGAAAAACTTTTATAGCTGTGGGCATCCAGATCCTGTATAAGGATATGTACTCTTATAGGTTCGTAGGTTCATAGGTGTGTACTAGGCAAATGGCCCTGGGGCCTTTACAAGCTTAGCCATAGGATTACCCTGGCATAGTGCCACCCGATAGTTCCCAGTGCTTCTGTCGAGTAGAGCCACTGGTGTTATCCCCGGGGGTGAATTTTCTGTTTCCCATCCACTCATCAAGATTTCTTTCAGGCCTTTCAGCCTGTATTGCAGTCAGGAGAGCTTTTCTTAAAAATGGTTAACAGCAGTTATGTGGTAAACAAAGAAATAGAGTATTCACTTGCATTTTCTCTGCAGATTATCAGTGCAAGCTTGAGAGCTGGCAGCATGTTTCCAATGAACCTTATGGTAACGTGTGTCCCTAAAGACATCAACCAGATTGAGGACATCCTGATCAGAACCTTAATTAGCAACTGCTAATAACATCTAAATAGGTCCACTTTCTTTTGCCTGAGGAAGAAATGTGGAATGCTAGACATGGAGCTTTTCACCTGCACAAGGTGTCCATGCAAGAGCACTTGGGCAGGGAATGCCTTCTTTTTTTCCTTCAAACAGCTTGTAACTGTATGTGCAGTATACTTTTATGAATATTCTGTCATGGGTGTTACAGAAGTGAGGATGGAGTGACCAGGAATGATTTTGCCACCTATTGACCCAGACAGTACTGCTTTTTCCAGCTGGTGTGCAGACGGTGAGAGGAATAATTTACAGGCTACCCCTAATCATAGACTTGCTTAGGCAAAAGTCTGTTACCCTCAGGGTCTGAGACTAATAGCTAGGATAATTAAACACTGATTTCTAACCAAGACGCTTGTTGTCAGAGGACATACTCAAGAGTATGAAATGGACCAGAAGACCAAATGCATGGAAGTCATATCAGGTGAAATGTAAAAGATTCCCCATATGTTGCAAAAAGAAGGATGAAGATCACAATTTAGCAGGGTTACCCATAGTGCTTTCATGTCTGTCTGATCTGTTTGCAGCAGGAATTGTCTACTCTCCAGTCAAAGTACAGGAGGTTGCCACCTAAGCACTACTCTCCAGTGTCCTTCCTTGGCCCTTTTATTAGTGAAGCAGTTCCTTAAAGTGATCTTTTACTTTTGTTCTATGAATTTTGCTTCCACCCAGAGTCTTTTAACTTTGTAATCCAAAAACTGATCCTGGATAGTTCTGAACCAGCAGCTTTTGCCCCTTGAAATATTTCTGTTGGAAAACAACCATATTGGTTGCCATTATGTCTGCTCGAAGAGTATCCATAGCACAAGCTCTAATGTGAAAGAAGTCATTCATAGTCTTCCGGAGACACAGGATCAGTCTTAAAACAAGTCCCTCTTTATGTTTGATGTAGTTTCAGAGTTTACTATTAATCAGACTATTCAGACACCTGTTTCCCCAGAACATGAAATAAGGAACACAAACTTGTACATCTGCTCGGTGTCTTCAGTAGCTTAAGTAATAATTGAACAGGACAAAAGATTTTCTAACTGGCAGTCATTATAGAGAATTAAGGTTGCAAGCTGCTAATAAGCTTCATCCTGTTGTCAAGGGTTTGATTCTCTCTGTCTTCATTTGTGTGCTGCATAATTCTGAACATTATTTAATCAGACAGTATTTGTGGATTACCACTGAAGAAGGTTTCTACCTAGTGGGTTTACTCAGTTAACAAATGAATAAAATAAAAAGTAGAACTCTAAATCTCTAAACTATATCTTTTGGGCTGAGCTGCCCTGTGTTTCACTAATCAGAATTTTAATGAGGAAGAAAAGGCTGTTGGAATTAAACCCATTTTTATCCGAGACCTGATGACAGGCTGATTTTTGTGACCTCTGGGACATGCCCTTATAGACTGTTCAGAATTTGGAACTGGTGTTGCTTTTTGCCCCTAGTGAGAGGAAGAGCAACTATCATAATTCTGAACATTTTTTGCCATGGGCTATGCCTCAGTTTGTTTTCCTGATTGGCCTGCTGACTGAGTCTTCTGCCTTTAAATCTAGAAGCATTATGTGGCTTGTCACTCTGTTGTGTTGAACTGCCCTTCCTTTTTTGTGCTACTTATATCTGAACAAAACGGAAGAGTCTACTGCTATCAAATCTATTTTTCATCTGGGACCTGACCAGCTGTAATGAATGCAGCATTGTGCTGTTCTAAAGCGCATCTGCCTTGCCATAGTTATTCTCTCTCTCTCTCTCTCTCTCTCTCTCTCAAGCAGATCTGTAGCTGGCTCATGTAGCACCCAGTGTCATTCCTCAATCTGATGCCCCTCAACTCCTTGGTTGAAGGTACAAAAAAAAAATAATTTCTACTTTTAGCAATTATAGCAAACGTCTTGCTGCATTTTCACAAGAGGCTTGCTACAAATTATACCACACATAGCACTGAAGCACTTCAGCACTGTAACCTGCCTGCAGAATTGGTATCAGCCTTCCTTCCTCTACAGACATTCAGAAATATGAATACAAAAATGAAAGCCAGTACTGCAGTAACGATTAATCAGCATTTCCAGATCTTGACCCCTAATACCTTGCATTTGGGGCTGCAGCACCCTCCCCCCACCCTAGCAACATTTTTACCTTTAGATATAGTATTCCTTGCTTCCATTTCACCTTCTTGTGAAACTTCCTGCAGTAAGATGATAAGGTTCACCATCACTTTTTGGTTAGAGATGCCTCGTGAACTAAGATGAGGTTATGCTTATTCTGATATGGCTATGTTATTCCATTAACACAGGAATGAGGTACATGTCAGATGTTCTTCATCTCACATTGCTGCAGTCCTTACACTTGGGTAGTCCGCTGTCCTCGGTCGGCCCGAATATCAAAGTATTAGGCTGACGTCGGTCAAGGCGCTTAAAACTGACATCAGGACGTCAGGGTACAAATGCGCATGACCGACGTCATATCCTCAGTCTTTTTTGCCGCATGGTCCGATGCAGTAGCAGCGTTGCAAGTGCCGTTCGGCGTTCTGAAATTTTTCGAATTCGGAGTTTCAGACGGAGTCAAAGTTGGCTAAGTACCCCGTTGGGGAATATTTTGGTTTTTTCTTGCCTCAGTGGTTTACCGGATGTCAGAAAAAGTGAATAACTGTATTTCTTGTGGGAAACAGATACCGCATAGAGATTATCATACTTTGTGTATTCCTTGTTTGGGGCCTGAGCACGACGTTGTTGGGTGTCGCTTTTGTGCTAGGTTCAATAAGCGCACTATTAAGCGAAGGTTGGATTGTGCCAGGTTGGTCTTTGGGAAGCAGTGCAATTATAAGATGCCGTCGGATGCTCCGACGCCCGCTTCTTCGAAGAAGCGCAAAGACAAGGCAGCTAAGCCCAGGCAAGAAGAGTCATCCGTACCGGACGCCGGTTCTTTAGAGGCGTCAGTGGAACCGGTGCTTCCACCGGAGGCTTCTCAGGAGTCCCAGGGGGAGACTTTGTTGTTGCAGGATGTGGCCTCTCAGGAGGCAGGTCAGGCTGAAGGGGCTTCTCAGGTTACTGTACTCCCCTCCCTTCCTAGGGTGGTTAGGCCTTCTCCTTCTGTTTCTAAGGCTTCTCCCAGAGGCAGGCCAGGTTTAGCTTCTGTTGGTGTCTCTCCTAGTTCTTCAGGATCTGTGCCCAAGAAGCATATGCTTAAAATGGCAGAAGATTTAATTTCTTTGATTAGAGGTTCTTTGCCCCCTCCAGATAAGAGGCCTAGGGTGGAACCAGAGTTGGGGAGTTTTGAGCAGCCTTCTGATGTTTCAGAGTCTTCGGCTGAAGACTTGCAGGAGTACTCTCCTTATTCTGATTCTGATGCAGATGAATCTACCCCTTCTGCTTCTCCTCCAGAGGATTTTTCATTTTCAGAGACTCTTCATTCCATGAGGGAGCATTTTAAGTGGGAAGGTCAGGACTTCTCTGATTCCAGGAAAAGGCTTAGGGAGTTTTTGTTTTTGCCCCAGCATAGGCCTTTGGCTATTCCTCCTGTTCTGGATGTTGTGGAAGATGTGTTTGCGGAGGCTTCACTTAATCCTGATTCTTTGCCTCCTGCTCCTGTTAAACCGGATAGGTATTATAGGGTGCCTGAGGCTCATAAATATCTTTATAAGAGTCCTAGGGCAGACCCAGAAACTGTTAGTCAGGGACCTAAGGGTGTCAAGGCCTCTGTTGTAAAAAATCCGGTTCCTCCAGATAAAGAGGCCAGAGCTTTGGATAGATGGGGAAAGAAAGTCTATACTTCCTCCACCTTAGCTATGAGGGCTTTGAATTGCCAGTTTCACATGTTGAAATATCAGAACTATCTTCTTTCTCAACTGAAGTCTAAGGTAGATGCTCTGGCGGAAGGCATTGAGTGTAAGGAATTACAGGATTTAGTGCATGTCTCTGAACAGGTGGGTAAGCATTCTTTACAATGTGGTTTTGATGCTGTACAGGCCTCATCTAGGGTGGCTGCCACTGGGTCAGTTCTTCGCAGGCACGCCTGGCTGAGGGATCAGAATTTATCTGAACATGTTAAGATAAGGATTTTGGATGCTCCTTTACAGTCTGATGTGTTGTTTGGTTCACCTGTTGAGTCAGTCTTGAAGAAAATGGAGGACAAGGCTAAGTCTATGCAGACTGTTAAAGATTTTTTGCAAGTCCAGCCTCCGAAGTTTAGTAGGAATTGGCCTGCTAAGGGGTGGACATACCCTTCATATGATTCACAGTCTAGGGGTAGATCTAGACGTGGTAGGGGTAGAGCGCAGAGCTCCTT
This sequence comes from Protopterus annectens, assembly GCF_019279795.1. Classification (NCBI taxonomy): domain Eukaryota; kingdom Metazoa; phylum Chordata; order Ceratodontiformes; family Protopteridae; genus Protopterus; species Protopterus annectens. The sequence goes on from NC_056745.1 coordinate 521,051,471, forward strand.
CAGACCTAGAACAGGGAGTTCTCCTGCACAATCTTCAGGTGAGAGCAGGGGCCAGTCCTTTCGTAAACAGGCCCAATGACCTACCTTTTCAGCTGCCAGATCCTTCTTGCCTGGCAGCACCTTTGGGAGGAAGGTTGGCACTCTTCAGGGAAAATTGGACTTTGATTACCCAAGACAAATGGGTACTGGATATCATACACCAAGGTTACAGGTTTTATTTCCATACCTTGCCTCCTTTCAAAGGCATGCCGGACGTTCCTCCTCAGCAAAGACTAGAGGCTCACAAACAAATTTCTCTGCTGCTCCAAATAGGGGCCATACAACCGGTCCCTCGGTCAGAAGTGGGCCTAGGATTTTATTCTCGCCTGTTCCTAGTACCAAAGAAGGGGAACACGTGGAGACCAATTTTGGATTTATCTATCCTCAACACTTATCTGGACATTCCCAAGTTCAAAATGTTGACGCTACAACAGCTTTTACCTCTGCTGGGCAAAGATCACTGGATGGTGACTCTGGATCTCAAGGAGGCTTACCTTCATGTTCCTATCAGGCTAAGTTGCAGGAAGTATCTGCGTTTTCGAGCTGGGACTTCTCATTATCAGTTCTCTGCATTGCCCTTTGGCTTATCTACTGCCCAGAGTGTTCACGAAGGTTCTGGCTCCAGTGATTGCTTTCTTCAGGCTAAGAGGAATACAAATCTATCCTTATTTGGACGATTGCCTGATTCTGGCCCAAGGAAAGGACGAACTTCTTCATCATTTGCAATATGTGATAGCAGTGCTAAGATGCCTGGGGTATTCTGTGAATGAAATAAAGTCCAGTCTAGTACCCTCTCAGGACATGTGCTTTCTGGGTGTGAGACTGAATACAGCATCCCAGATGGCCTTTTTGACCCCGGACAAACAAAAGAATCTTTCTCTTTACTTCCATCAATTGTCTCATCAGTCCAGGCTGACTGCAAGGACAGTCCTTCAAGCCTTGGGGTTCATGGCATCTTGTATTCTGGTGCTTCCCAATGCCAAACTGCATATGAGGAAGCTACAATGGTATCTCAAAATGTATGGACACAGCACTGCCAAGATATGGACACTGTCATTCAGATAATACCTTGCATTCAAAAGGAATTTTTGTGGTGGGCTCAGGAATGTCACCTAAACAAGGGACTCTCTGTGACCCGGCCAGAGGCGAGTCAAATTCTAACGACAGATGCCTCAGACAAAGCTTGGGGAGCTCATCTAAATGGAAAGTGGATACAAGACACGTGGCCTGCCAGACTTCAACATCTACATATCAACTTGAAGGAGATGTTAGCAGTCCAATTTGCTTTAATAGCTTTCAAGGATTTACTTCTTCCGGGGCAGGTGTTGGTTCTAACAGACAACACAACTGTCATGTGGTACATCAACAAGCAAGGGGGAACGCATTCTTACCCTCTATGCAGACAAGCAATGATTTTGTGGGAGACTGCTCTCAGTTTACAGCTAAATCTTCAGGCAAGGTTTCTGCCGGGAGCACAGAACTCCTTAGCAGATGTGTTGAGCAGGCAAATTATGGATCCCCACGAGTGGAAATTGGATCCTCATGTATTTCAAAAATTGACAGTGTCATGGGGAACTCCAGACATAGATCTGTTCGCTTCTCCACTAAACTACCAGCTGCCAAAGTTTTGCACAAAAGGTTTCATCCCACAGCTTGGAAAGTGGATGCTCTTTCATTCAATTGGAGCAATCTTCATGTGTATGCCTTTCCACCTCTGCCTCTCCTCCCAAAGGTACTCCTGAAGGTCAGACAGGACAAGCCAAAGATGATTTTAATAGCTCCAGATTGGCCTCAACAGCACTGGTACCCATTACTGAGAAGTCTGGTACGGGAGCCTCCATGGCCTTTGCCTTCGATTCCACACCTTCTGTCTCAGGAGAACAGTCATTTACTCAATGTCAAACTTCACTCTCTTCACCTGACAGCCTGGCATATTCTGTTTTAAACCCTGGAGGGTCTCAGCTTCCACAGCAAGTTTTGAATGTTATTTTGGAGGCCAGAAGGCCTAGTACAAGGAAAGTGTACGCAGATAAATGGAAGAGATTTTTATTTTGGAGTACAGCAAAGGAATTTGATGTTTCTAAGCCTAATTTAAGTGTGGCTCTTCAATATCTTACTGAGTTACTGGACAAAGGTTTGTCCTTCTCTTCTATTAAAGTTCATGCTGCAGCAATTTCTGCTCACTATGACTGTGACCCACCATTGTTTTCTCAGCCTTTGTTTAAGCAATTCCTTAGAGGGCAAAGAATATAAGACCCCCACGGAGAGCTCCTACTCCTGCTTGGGATCTCAATTTTGTGTTGGAGAAACTCACTCTACAACCTTTTGAGCCTGCAGCTACTGCTGAGTTGAAATATTTATCATGGAAGACTGCTTTTTTGTTGGCCATTACCTCTGCAAGAAGGGTTTCTGAGTTACAGGCCCTTATGGCGGTTGAGCCTTTCTTAATTTTCCATAAGGATAGGGTATCTTTGCGTACTAATCCATCCTTTATGCCTAAAGTGGTTTCTAGTGTGGCTTTAAACCAAACTATTCATTTGCCTACTTTTTATGCAAACCCCCAAAATAAAGGGGAAAAGATTTTGCACACTTTGGATATACACAGGCAGTTGCGATATTATTTGAGCAGAACTAAAGGGTTCAGGCTGTCTCAGCAGTTATTTGTTTCTTTTGCTTTGGCTTCTCAGGGCAAGCCTGTGTCAAAACAAACTATTTCTAAGTGGATTGGGTTTTGTATTGCTTTCTGTTATTCCCATCATGGCAAGGAGATTCCAGCTGGGATTAGGCCTCATTCCACTAGGGCTACTGCCACTTCTACAGCTTTTTTAAGGGGGGTGGCAACTAAGGATATTTTGGAGGCAGCTACTTGGAGTTCAGTGCATACTTTCTCTAAGCATTATCACCTTCCACTTTACTCTAAATCAAGGGCTGGTTTTGCCACTGCAATTTTACAGGGCATTTTGGCAGCGCCTACTGCATTATAGTTTTGCCATCCTCCCTTATCTCTGCTTTGGGATTCTACCCAAGTGTAAGGACTGCAGCAATGTGAGATGAAGAACATAGTACAGTTTTGTACCTACCATAAATGTAGATGTTCGAAGATCCACATTGCTGCAGTCCAATTTACCCTCCCTCCTTCCCCTCTGTAGTTAGAGGCGGTTGTGTGGTTTGGGTTGTACATATTGTGAATATTGTATATTTTGTACATATGGTTAGTATAAGGGTGGTTGGTTGTTTTTTGCTGTCTTTTGGTTTTTGACCTTTCTGTTTAGGGTCTTCTGACATCTGGGGCAAGAAAAGACTGAGGATATGACGTCGGTCATGCGCATTTGTACCTTGACGTCCTGATGTCAGTTTTAAGCGCCTTGACCGACGTCAGCCTAATACTTTGATATTCGGGCCGACCGAGGACAGCGGACTACCCAAGTGTAAGGACTGCAGCAATGTGGATCTTCGAACATCTACATTTATGGTAGGTACAAAACTGTACTTTCTATGTCTTCCTTTCTTTTTTTCCTGTCACATAAATAGTTTTTAAAGCAATGCTACCTGTCCATATTTATTTGGTGTAACTGGACTTCTGTTGATGTAACACATACTAATTCTAGACACCTATCTGGTGATCATAGGAGTTTACTAGGCTAACGGCCCCAGGGCCCTTACAAACCTAGCCAAGTTCAACCCATGTTCCCAAGGGTGACTGGTTCAATCAGACACTAAAATCAGCACCTATTGCCCCTGTCCAAGAGGGACACAGGTGGAACCCCCAGAGTGAATTTCTGATTACCCATCCGGTCGTCCAGATTGTGCTTAAATAGGGTCAGTGGGGGGCTTTGTTTAACATGAATAGGAAGCTTATTCCAAAGGTGGGGCAACCTCTGTCAGACAAATCTGTCTGCCAGGCAAGTTCTGTTGATGTCACATAGGTTAAGGTCCTTTGAGCGAGTGATCCATGTGCCATTTGACTTGCGAATGCACAGCATTTCCATTAAAGCTGGGTCAGAGATTGGCTCTATATATCCAAGGAAGAGGTCGCTTCTAAGCAGTCTGTGCAACACAGTAAAGTGACAATGATTTCAGTCTGTCCGCAAAAGACAGATCTTGAAGACCCTGAATTTTCTTTGTAAGGAACCTTTGTAGTCTCTCCAATTTCTGCAGGTGTTTGGAAAGGAACATAGCAAAGGGAGCATGTACTCTATTATTGTCCTGATAAGAGAAGTGTACAGGGGGGGGGGGGTTATAACCTCTTTTTTCTGGAAGCAATGCCCTTACATATGAGATGAGCAATATAAAATGCCCTTCTTACTACTGTGGAGACATGGTGATCAAAGTTAAGGTTGCTGTCAACCTGTGCACCCAGATGTCTCACCTCTAACTGTGTGCTTAGGGTATTGCTATTGATGTGGTAGTTTGTAGGAACATCACCCTTGCCAAAGGGGATGATTTTGATGCTTTTTTTGCATTAGGGTCAAGAACAGTCATTCGTCTGCGTAAGGCCTTCTTGCAGGATTTTGACATTGGTAGGGATTCAGTGATCGATCTCAGTGTGCAGTCATCAGCAAACTTTGTCAGCCACAATCCTTTAGTTTTAACCTATACTTTGGAGAAATAGATTCCAAATAGTAGGCAGGCAAAGGTGTTTGCATCTATAACCACCAATGGTGCCCACCGCGGTGTGGCAGTGTGTGATGCATATGTAGCAATTGAGTAAAAATTGATCTAAACAAACTAACCAATAAAAAAGCTCAAAACTGAGCCCTGTTCCAGCAACCTTCAATCAGATGAGTTCTAACTTCACACTCCTGCCAAGAGGGTGCAGGGGAACCCTCTCCAACAAAAGATGGCCTGGTTTAGTACTTGCGTTATACAAACAGAACTAGATTCAGCAAGTCTGAATCTAGTCTAAGTTACAGCAAACTGCACCAATTTCAGAAAAAAAGTTCAAATAAGCAGGCACAACAAGCCTTCAACCAGCAATTCCCAGCTCAAAAGGGCAGAAGCCACCCTCTCCTCCCACAAGAGTGTAGACCACAAACCTTCTTAATGTAAAATAATTGGCCTGAAGCCTAAGTGTTAAACCAGAACTAAAGCACTAAGACACACTAAGCCTTCAACCAGCAATTCCCAGCTTAGAAGGATGTGAGCTACCTCTCCTGCCACAAGAGTGAAGACCACAAACCTTCATAATGTAAAACAACTGGCTTGAACCCCAAGTGTTTAAACCAAAAGGCTTAAAATAACAGTAACAGTTTAATCAGGCTACTAACAAGTAGTAATAAATGCAGCAGAATAAATGTAATTGAACAGTTTTAAGAACAAGCAGCAAAAATCAAAGTAAAGTAATAAAGTAGGAGGAAGCACAAATACAGTAAAAAACAGCTGAATAACGTGTATTTTTTAGGTTAAGTGGGAAGGGAGGAAACAGAAGATAATTCAAGGTTGAGAAACTAAGTGGGTGGGCCTTCCTAAATCATCTCTCTTTACTCTGTAGAATGAGCTGATGAGATGGGACTGGGAGGAGTGTCCAAAATCAGATTTATAGTAGAGGCGGGCAACTCAAAAGCCACCAAGTTTAAGAACACAACAATAACAATTGGGTGTGTGGGAGGGAAAAATAAAATACAGCTGGAGATCAGCAATATTCAGGCAGAGTACAGAAAGCAGGCCACCAAACAGCCACTTCAGCTAAATAGAGCTATTCTAACTAAAAGATCAATGCTGTTTCTCAGCTCCTCCCACTAATTAGCTGATGTTATTCACTGTTTGCAAAGGAATTCTTTGCTAACTTTTTTAACTGATCCTAGCCTAGACCTCTTAAAACTCCCGCAGAACAGAAAACTTAAAACACAACAAATATAATACAAGAATAAGATACAAAATAGAGGTGACCAAACCTTAAATGAAAAACTTAAATTCGAAATCAAATGCAGCCATATCAGCAGACCTCCCCGGACTGTGTTTTTTTTTTAATTTCCTTATCTGATGTGTTTAACTGCATCCCTTTTGCCTAATCTATTTTTCACACAAAACTAGTCCTTAATATTGTTTTGTAGATACTTCTCCCTGTACTTTTTTTCTTGGCGAGAATGAAATAATTTTAGCTGCCCCCACTTTTTTGCTTTAAACCAGTCTGTTCCCACACAAATTTAGTCTCGTTAGCTATAGTGACAAAGGTGGATATAGTACTAATAGCCCACAACAGTTACTGTTTGCATAGATTTTAGGTTTATACATTTTGTACAATCTGTTATGCATTACCCATCCTGTTTAACACTGCCTCTTGGCATAACAACTGTGTTCCTCATCAGTATATATACACTTTCTCTACTGTTGTAAGTTTTACTAATAATACAATCCAGTGTTGTTGTAGGTTCGTGGTCCTAGCTAGTTTCGCCCTTGGAGCCTTTTTGAAATGAATTTCTTCTTATACTGCATTCTGCATTTCTGCATCATTGATTAACAAAAAGTTGGTGTCTGACATTTCAGATACTGTGATGTGCAATTCTCATGACTTGTGCTACTGTTAAAAGCAGCTGCTTGTTTACATTTCATTGCTAGTTGCTATAATTTGGGTTGTCAGCCTATCTGTACCTTTAAGTAGGCCATATTACACTACCTACTTCCTTTTGTACATTTTTCCTACAAGCCTCTCTCAGACTGTTACCCATAGTTTTTGGTGTGCAAGCACTTCCAATTTTGTTGCCTAGTTACTCCCCTATTACCCTCATTCCTGTGTGATTTCTAGTCAGCCAGTATCACTTAAATATTTCTCAAATAACATTATATGTTATTACGGAATCCTACTTTAATGTTATTCTTAGCCTGTTAATGCTTGTTTTTTTGTTGCACTATAGCAACTACCTCATGTAAACTGCCAAAACCACTATTTCTAGTACATAATGATTCCACCTTTGAGAAATGCACATATTTACTCAAACTGGAGGTTGGTCTGACCAACAATACGTCATTCCTGCATATGTTAATGTAGTGAAAAAGCAATTGCCCAAGCCTCTTAGTTACCCCTAGGCACTCTCCTAGAGTACTTCAGCCAATGAGTCAGAACAATAACATCACAATTACACCTGCACCCATGCCACCCGTTTACCAGGACTGCAGGCCTGTATATCAAGTTTGCATAAGCCTATAGCACATCCCTTAAATATTGTGGTCATTGGCGACTCAAGTGGAAGACACACTGACACAGCACTTAGTAGGCTGGCGGAGGACATGATGACAGCTGCCTCGTGTGTGCCAGGTTTAGAGCTTTCACTAAGTTTCTGCACGGCCCTGGATGAATTAAAACCTTGTACCTGCCTAAATGAGGATGACAGATCTGTCAGTTTCCATCCTGAGGAAAACCTAAGAGCTATTTTTTATATATCCACTCAATTCTGCACTGAAGGCAAGGCCATCACATTGAGCAGCATTCTGCCTTCACTAGGAAAGATGAGTACATTCAGTAATAGAATAATAAGCTTCACCAGTTTATACTGTTTTGCCAGGGTGGCCTGCACCTCTTACTTGTGTTTAGTTTAATGGCTAAAATGTTTGCTACCCCCATGTTTACTTTTTTAGACCTGAGATAGCAAATTTCAATCTGGATAATATCAAGGTAACATTGCTGAAATACCAGAAACCTAAGCATCAAAAAGCCTGAAACTAAAGCCTTCTTTACCCACAAAGACATTATAATATGGGTAATTACAGAAACATGGGTCCAGTGTAGGCATGGCACTCCCTCTGTTCCGTGATTCAATGCCTATCACGATTTCAGACTCACCAGTACCTGTGAGGGATTACTCACATTTACTCACAACCTTTTGCTTTGTCTTTTGCTAGATCCAACATAATGCAAATCTGTAACTGATTAAAGTCTGAGTAACATTCAGTAAACTTAATTGTCACATTACAGCCAGTCATAGACCCACATCTACAGGCCTTTCAGAGCATGCACAATGCCTTAAACAATTAGAAAATTTAACATTTAAATACATTTCTTATGGACAGTTTCAACTATGTAGACAAAACATGGCAAATGTATATTTGCAGTAAATTCTGACCTTTGTAAATGCTACTGTAATTAACCAAATTGTCTTTGCCCGTGGTATCAGTCATCTAAATTTTGTCCTCCCAAAAGTATCCTGCAATTACTATGATCTCTCATCCCCTCCTTAGTCAAATAATAATGATTACATTTGTTAACTGGTAAGCCACTGATCATATAGCACCTTCTCATGGGCAAACTGGTAGCAATTCCTGGCTAAGTGTATTGTTCATTGTCAAATAGTAGATAAATTTAAGCCATGGGAATCAAACCCAAGAGTTTTTTAGGGTGTGTGCCTAGGAAAACACAGGCTTAAACCTCAGCACTAAACTTTGAGATGTCTCTGACCATCTTGCTTTGACTGTCCCCCTTAAAACCTGTATCATGTCTCATAGCAACTCTTCCACATTCAGTGATTCTTTCAAAACCAATCTTAGTAATAATCAGAAATTATGTAGCTCCCCAGCAAACCTTGTACTTGAGGCTGTTGCCTACACCTGTGAATTTTACGGAATACTGTGAAAAAGACAGCATGAGGCATCTCAACCCATCTAATGAATATATATAATGGGAAGATTAAAGCTAAACATATATGGTTGAACTCCAGCATCAGTAAACTTTAAAAGCTTCTTGCCATCTATGAATGATCTCCATTCCATTATTATTAAGGGAGTTATAAGTGATAAGGAAGACCCATACACTTTCCATTGGAAAATGCTTAAATATAACTTAAATTCTGTACTGAACCTGTTGCAAATTGCACCTCCTTCTATAATCCCATGGACATTGCAAGCATTGTTGTGTACAATAAGTTCTTCCTATTTCACTCCTCAAACCCCCCCCCCCCCACACCCCTTCCATATCAAAATCACTCTAGACCAATTCCTTTTGACACTTTCCAAAGTTAAAATGCCAGTTCCACTAATACTGACAATATCCCTTGACGTCTACTAAGAAATACTAAGTCCAGATATGAAAGTACTTTTCAGCAAGTGCCAATGCAGTGAAGTAATTTCAGTAAAAAAACACCTTAATCGATAATGGAATTTACATTTTTTATACTGTTGTTTGACTGTGGAGTTAATATGTAGAGGTTTGCTATGTATGAGGTGCATCCCCCACCATCACCATCCTACAAAAAGTATACTTACAGTTCCATTGATTTCAGTATTTTCACTTGCTAGAATTTCTGTCGCTGAGGTGACACTAGTGCCCAAGTCCCATTACCAGATTTGCTTATGGCTTCTTTGACCTGAGTCTGTCCATTAGTTATGTCCGTGAATTATAGGGAATGGCTGTTACAGTCCTTTGCATAAAGCTGGCCCGACTACTGATCTTGGAAATTGTAGGTCTCTTATCTCACTAGTAATATATACAAGCCTGTAGAAAATATTATAGCTGACTTAATAAATTATGACATACTTCACCTTATTTCCCTGGATGTATACCATTTTGGCTTCATTAAAGCTGCTCAACCTCTTTGATTTCTTCAAAAGGATTACTAAGGCAATGGATACATTATTTTATTTTATTTATTTTACATTTGTTTACCAGGAAAGTCCGACTGGGCATAAAACCCTTTTTCAGTAGAGGCCCGGGAAGAAAACCTGCATTGTTAGTAAACTATTTTGTTAGTAGAAAGAAAATTGTATAATACAATAAAGAAAAAAATAGTAACAGACATTCATAACGGTAAAAAACTAGAACAGAATAAATTGGTCAAGTGGGAGACAAGACCAATAATCTTGTATAACAATGCTTCTAGAAAACAGCTCTTACAGTAGCAGCAGGTAGTGACATTATACACAGTAAGAGTGCGATTATGATACTTAGTCTTATATACAGGTAGCATAGCAAACTGAAGACTTAAAATCTGGTAGATATTAACAATGAGAAAGAAAAAAAAACAACATAAGGCAGTCATATGGCTTAAATTCAATGCTCATTACATATGCAATTACAATTTTAAAATCAGCTAGTTCCATGGTTTGGGCTACCCATGCCCAGTACATGTACAAGTCCAGGGATTAGTGAGGTGGGCTTTAATGTGATGCTTGAAGTTTTTTAAGCTAGTTATAGTTCTAATCTCAAAGGGTAAGGCATTCCACAGTTAGCAATGTAGTAGGAGTATAGAGAGTCACCTGAGCTATTTTTACTCCTGGTTACTTCAATTAGAGCTTTATTAGTGGATCTTAGTGGACTGGTACTTATATGGGGATTGAGGAGGCCTTGTAGAGCTGGTGTTTTATTAGGTTTATAGTACATTTAGTGGGTGGTGGAGAATTGTGTGAGAATGAGTTGGTGGGTTAGTTATAACTAAGATAGTTGTCTTAGGGCCTTACAGTGATGGGTTCTAGGAGGACAGCTAGTGGCAGATTTAGCTATCTTATTATAGCAGGCATCTAGCTTGCTTAGGTCTGATAAAGGGAACAACAGTCCATGCTACCCTCCTGGGCCTAGCCAAAACCTTTGATACTATCCCATATAATGAGGTTATTGACAAACTCCTTCATGTCAACATTAATCCATTTTTAGTTTGTTGGATAGCTAATTGTGTGTCAGACAGAATCAGTGCCATTAAAGTTAGGGTGTATCATGGTGGTGTCCCGTAGGGGTCTGGGTTCCCTCCTGTTTGGTATCTAACCAGTTTTATTGATGATGACAATTACCACATTACAAATCACATGACTGATCTCATGCTTAGTGTTAACAATCCAGTGTTTTTCCTAGAGAATCTGTCTTATCTTTTCCTTTAGTTTATATTTTATTACATTGCACTGCTGTTTGAAGGGAGATTCAGATGACTGTTATGTTATTGGGGTACACCCTCGTAGAGAAAAAAACTAATTTGCACACAAAAGCAAATCCCATGTAAGGATTACCATCCAGAGTGGATTTTCTTTTAAGAGCCCAATGACAACATTCCTAATTGTATTGTTTGCTGGTGCGTTGATTGCAGCGAGATGCAGCAGAGAAGGGAGAAGTCCCCACATGGGTGTTTATAAAGACAAAATGACTGAGGCCTTTGCTGGCACCACTACATTTTCAGGTAGTAAGCAGCCTGCTGCAGATATCCTCCTTAGAAGAAGAAAGGTGAAGTAGTTTAGGAAGAAGGAGGAAAGGGGCACTGTGGAGAATTAGGCAGCCCTGAGGTTTTTGTTTGGCTCAAGGTTGTAGAATCTGATGAGGCAGTTTCTCAGCCCCTTGCCCACGCAACTGAATTACTTGAAGTCTTTGCATTGCTCCTGTGGAGGTTGCCATGTCTTTGGACAGAGGTAAGTCTTCCTGGGCCTACCTGCTTTTACATAGAGTTTGGTTCAGAGCATAAAGGTTGGCCTGTATGCCCTGTCATGGATAGTTGGCTGTGATACCTGGTTCATTGTTTCCAGAGGAAAGGATGGTATCTGTTTGGTTTTGGTTAGAGAAGATGTCCATGGCATGAAAGTGGAGGTTTGGGATACCCATATGAAGGCCTAGGCCTGTGTGGGAAACCTAGCTAAGAGAGCCCAGAAGTCCAAACATTGGATGTGCACCTATCCAAGTTCACAGCAGTTGCCTTTACCTAGGTAACAGGGAGATCCTTCCAATCCCTCACTTCACAAGTTTTATACCTGGAATTTGTTTCCCTGGCTTAGAGGTTCCTACAGTTTTTGTAGAACTTGAAACCTACTGGAAACCAGCCCATAGTGCTAGGCGTTCCCTCTGCTAAAAGAAAGTAGAAACATTTGCCAGATATCTTCAGTGAGGGATTCTGACTCCCCTGATAGCAAGTGAGATGATCTGGATTGTGCATCCCAGATGCCTTCTTCCTTAGGTTATGACAGTGACACTGAAGACACCATGCATGTCGTACAGAAAAAACACATTTGATTGCACCCTGTGAACAATAAAGGATAATTTCAAATGAGATGCCATATTGGTGTCTGATGCACAGAAGAAATACTTTGATCTCCTGGCCTTGGAGGCATCCAGACCTTTGACTATTCATCCAGCCAGTGAAGCTTTAGAGGATGCCAGCCTGGCTGTCTTAAAAGACATGCACTCCTATCCCTGCCCTAAAGAAGCTTAATAGAATTTGTAGGGGCCATGTGTCCCACATTTTTTTTGTGTAAGAATCTTACATCTGATTCAGCACTGGTGTCTTTTGATCCAGAAAGTTCAAGTTTACATAGGCGCTTTTTACAAAACACCTTTAACTAAATATTAAAAGAATAGACAAAATTATTTTAAAAAAATCCACTCAAAACATGCAAAGAACACCATATTATCAACAGTCAGCATCAGGTGCCATTTGAAAAAGATATGTTTTAATGCCTGCTTGAAACCAAACAAAGATAGGCATTCTTGGAGCCAGTAATGCAAGTTCCCTTGACAAAGAGTTTGATAGAAAAAAAGCACAGAACCTGATATCTCAAGGTTTTGGGAACTGCCAGCAGCCCCCTGAGTGCAAAACCAGCACAGAACGGTAGGATACATCTACTCCTTCAGCCGGTAACAGAGACTCGGGTCATGAATGGACAAATAATCTAACACTAGAATCTTGTAGATTATCCTGTGCTGAGTAGTAAGCCAGTGAAGGCCATGCAGAACAGGTGTAGCATATTGGTAACATGATGTAGCACTAAGTAACCTAGCAGCAGAGTTCTGCATCAAGTCAAGTTCAGTGTTAGTCCCAAGTAAAAACATTGCAGTAATGCAATCTGCAAGAGACTAAGGCATGAGCAACAACAGAGAGATCTGCTTGGATTATTAGCTGCTGATGGAAACAGGATGACTCCAGTACAGCTGACACCTGGTTCTGGAATGTTTGCTGCGAGTCAAGTGCAAAACCAAGGTCCCACATCTAGCTAACAAATTCACCCTTATCACTACCATATGTAATATAGTTGGACAAAGATACAACAGAGAACTTTGTCAAGGTTGCATGTACTGCAAAGCCTCCATCACTGTGGTTTTCAGTTTTAATCAATTTACAATTAACGTACTATAAATTACTTTAAGGTCATCAGCAAGGGAACAAATACTCACCATGTCTTCCTGCAAGAAGGAAAAATAGAGCCAAGGAAAAAATAATCATGGACCTGATAAATAATGATGTAGGAGACCTCCAAATACTGGACCCAACCCAATTCAAGTTTGTCAAGAGAAGGTCGTGCCTAATGAATCTGATGGATTTCTTTGAGAAAGTCATTAAGGCTATGGATGAAAATAAAACAGTACACAGCCTACCTCGACCTGGCCAAGACATATGACACAATCCCCCACTCAGGCATTATAAATACACTCACAAAACTGGGCATAAATCCCTGTGTCACCAATTGGATAGCCAGTTGGCTCACAGACAGGACACATGCAGTTAAAGTGGGTGACTCCAGATCCAGCAAGAGGCCAGTCACTAGTTGTCTGCCATGAGGCTCAATACTGGGACCACTCCTGTTCAAAATATACTTCTCTGAAGTCAAGGCAAATGTGGAAGGTCTCTGGATGACAAAGTTTTCTGATGACTGCAAGCTGGGAGCAGTCATAGAATCCCTCAGTGGTGTAGATATTTTTCAGTTGGGTCTAGATGAGACAAATGATTGGTACTATAACCATGGCCTAAAACTAAGTGCAAAAAATGCATTATCATACCCTTTGGGAAGTCAAATATCCCTGCAAATTACAACATCAATAGCACACCCCTTAGAGTAGACTCAAAGATGAGAGATCTAGGTACACAGATAGATAGCCAAAACTCTGACCCCCATGTGTCCTTAGTGGTGAGGAAATCCTTTTATGAGGCACAACTTTTAAGTAAAAATGTGGCATCCAAATCCAAGGAAATTATAGTCCTGCTGTACGCAGCCCTCATTAGATGAATAATTGAGTACAGTGCACTATTTGACATGTACTTGACTAGGCATTTATGGCAGATGGAACAACTGTTAAGGTTCCACACAAGGAAATACAGGGTGTAAACAACATGAACTTTGCAAATAGACTAAAAGTCCTATCCCTTTACTCTGTCTCCTACCGACTGTTAAGGGATGACTTATGCCTGATCTACAAGGCACTCACAAATCCAGCCCTGATGGAGCTGCTACACATCCGCAAGTCAAACAGCATGAGGGTCGATTGATCTAGTGATCTAGACTTAGTCAGCGACACCAAAAAAAAACATGCTGGAGAGACAGATATGAGTCTTAGAGATTGCCCCTTTTCTGAAACAGGCTTCCTATCCACATTAAGCAGAGCCATTCCCTGGCCCTCTTCAAATGCAGTTTGGATCAGTGGATGGGGAGTTGCAATTTCACACCTTGGGTAGTGCTCATGTCACAGCGGCAGTCTGTAAGATACTCAATACACAGGCAGAAATCCATGCCATCCTCTTGCCCCTAGGAGCCATATATTGGGTAAAATCAGGTCATATTGGCTAAGCTTGTAAGAGCCTTTAAGCCATCAGCCTAGTAATCTCCTATGAATTTATGAGAAATAATAACCTGAGCAAACCCAGAATCATTTATAATACAATTAAATTCTTAAGCAAAAGACACTGTTTCATCATCAACCCAGCCATTAAAGTTGCATATCATAACTAGGTGCTGATGACCCAAGGCTGAGTCAATGAAAAAAAATCAATTAACTCTTAAAGAAATGCCTTCGCACAACCTAGTGGATGGCTGATGAGGAGAAACCTACAATTTGCTCCAGTAACAAGGACATGGCCTCTCTAGTGTCCATTCTTGATAGCCTAAGTTTGTTTTTACAGTAAACTTCAGTCCCATCCCCAGTCCTACCCCTACTAAAGCAATGTATGACCAAACCCCCTTGTAGAATTGCAGCAGCTAAATGTGGACAAAACTCTCATTCAGCCAGGTCTTGGTTATTAAAGCAAGGTCAACATGTCACAGCAAGTAAGAAAGTATAACTGTCTTGTTGCGTATTGACCTTCCATTAGAATACAAATCTCTAAGAGGTGCATTGGGACCCCTGGTATTGTAAGGAGACAAGATTTCTAGAAAGTGCCCACATATAAATCACATTGAACACCCTGCACCTACACCGGTTTGCACTCAGTGGTGTCAGCTGTTCTAAATAGCATTCTTAGTGATCTGGAGTGCAAAATCTTAATCCTCAACTGCTTTGGAATGTAAGTCTATATGGCTGCTACTGTTGTCTTCAAGACAGTCACTTGTCAGGCATTCATGACCACGTACCATGTACAACTTTGTAGCAAGCTGAAGGATAAAACAGGAGAGGTAGCTGATGGAGATAT
This sequence comes from Protopterus annectens, assembly GCF_019279795.1. Lineage (NCBI taxonomy): Eukaryota > Metazoa > Chordata > Ceratodontiformes > Protopteridae > Protopterus > Protopterus annectens. The sequence goes on from NC_056745.1 coordinate 521,066,809, forward strand.
GAGGATAAAACAATTAGCTTCTACCCAGACAATTAACTCAGGTGGCAAAACCCTCCATTAAATGTGGATGATGATGTAGATGTAATACCCAGTGCAAAACAGCTATGGGTCATGCCTGGCTGATGCCCTAAGCCCCACCAGAGGATGTCAGGATGTATCTGATTTGTGTTCCTATTGATGATGAGCATCTATTTGTGGCTTCTTTAGCAGAAGTATTTAAGAGACTGGAGGAGAAGGCTAGACAATATGATCTGTGAAACCGCTTTTCATCCTTCCCATTTCAAAAATTTGCCAAGAAGTATATTGCAAGGACTTGGCCCTACTATTGCAGACAAGGTAAGGACAACCAGGTGAAAAGTGAAAAGGTTCAGCATGAAAAAAAAGTAGCAGGAAGACCAGAGGGGAAAGCCTGGTGGCTGTCTGTGCCACAATCCACAAAGGGAACAGACTTTACTATTGCAGCTCCCCCCCTTTTACCTGAACCTAAATACCAAACCTGACCTCTCCAGCTCCTTTCACTTCCCAGCATAAAGGCAGTTTGGCCCAGTTCTTAGGAAACTGGGAAAAGTAGATCCTATAAATGATCTCCCATGGATAAAGACTTCACTTTCATATAAATCCAGTGATGGCAGACATTTCTCCAGTCCATACACAACCCTATTTTCCCATTTTTGCACATGAGGTAGGGGTGTCACTTCATAACTGACAAACATCTAGGCCCAACGTTTACACCTCTGGGTGGCCAGCCCTGCCATGGTAGTTCTTCCACACCACACACTCATTTGCTCATTCACACCTATGGCCAATTTAGAGTGTTCACTCCACCTACTGCGTGTTTTTGAAAAGTGGGAGGAAACCAGATCACTTAGAGGAAACCCACTCAGACATGGGGAGGACATGCAAACTCTGCACAAAAGGCACCCCTGATGAGAAGTAAACTGGGGATCCTCTTGCTGTGAGGTAACAGTGCTGTCCTCTGTGCCACTGTGCTGTGCTAGACATTGTGTCAACAAAGAAAGTGATCTGGTTCATCCATTCTTGCAGGACCTATTAAAATGAGGCATGATAGAGAAGATACCAAAAAAGGAGGGATACAAAGGTTTCTACTCTAATTTGTTCCCAGTGGCCAGGAAAGAGAGACTATAGGGAGCCATTTCAGATGGCTCTAGGCTGAATACTGCACGGCTTGTAAATTCAAAATACTTACATTGCACACCCTCCTACTACTCCTGTTCTGTCAAGCTGTGATGATCACCCTGGACCCCTGGATGCCTACCTATATGTTCCAGTGCACAGGTTCTAGGGATGCTTTATCTGGTTTGAAATAGGGGTTTCCACTACTGCTTTTCCTCTTTGCCCTTTGGTATGGCTATTGCTCCCAGTGTATTCACACAGTGCTTGGCTCAAGTAATTACATACTGCAGAACTGATGGAATTCATTTATGACCCTGCCTTGACAGTTACCTGATTCAGGCAGTGTCCCAGAAGGAGGCAGAGAGAAGTCTGCAGTTTACAGTGGACTGCTTTCAGACCTTAGATTCTCCTTCAACTTCCACAAGTCAAATCTAACTCTGTCCAGTAGAATGATTTTTTTGGGAACCTGTTAGACTCCATTTGCCAGAAGGTCTTCCTTCCTCAGGACAAGCTGGATTTCATGACAGAATACTTCCAAGCCACTGCCTTTAGAACTTCAGTGATAACCAGAAAGGTCTTGAAGGAACCAACTTATATGGGCCTTTACCATTCATATGGTAACTAGTGAGGCAGCACATAAGGAAGCTTCAATGGCATCTTAAAAATGTCTGGAATTAACATGACCAGTTCCTGGAGGAGATGGATTCTGCCCTGTGTGTCAGTTAAAACAGTGGTCAAACCAAGTCCGACTAAACATAAGGAATTCTTTCAAGCTGGCTCCTTCCAGCAAGAACATTACAACAGATGCCTCAAATTTGGCTTAAGGAGCCTAAAGGTCCATGAAAAATGAAACCTCTCTGAAGGAAAAAGCATATCAATATGAAATAAATATAGGCTGTGATTCTAGCATAAGTCATTTTAGTACATCTGGATGAAAGAAGTATTGGAAGTTGTAACAGACTATATAGCAGTCATGCAGCATATCAACAAACCCAGGGAGCTCAATCATATTTATTTGCAGTTGGTTTACCAGGATAGTCCATTGGGCCAAAAGAACCCGTTTTCAATATCCCCTAGGCAGTCTGGTAGTGGTAGCTTGTAAACTAGACCTGCAGTTGTTAATAACCCTAAAAGCAGTATTCGCCCCATCTCAAACTCAGTGACACAAACCATCTGAGCAGATCCATGGAAGATCTACCACAACTGTATGTTGCACAGGGATGTGTTTCTTCACTTAATTCACTGGTGGGTATTGCAAAGGCAGACTTGTTTACTTCTCTGAGCAACAAATAGTTAATAAAGTTCTGCTTCAGAGACCATGCAAAAATCTTGGACAGTGGCAGTCTTCTCCTTAAGACAGGTAGATCACTTTCTGACTGCATTCCCTCTGATTCCCCTTTTCCTCAAAGTGATCCAAAGGTGAGGGAGGAAGGGTCAAAGTTACTGATGGGACAAACTTGGCTCTGGTTCTCGTTGCTCATGCAGATGACAATGGTGAATCCTCTCCAATCTCCAACGCAGATGATTCTCATCCCACAAGAAAGGGGTCTTCATGCACCCCAAGTTGGAGACCTTATAGGTGACAGCATAGATGCTTTTACACTTCTGCTCTTCAGACACCAATTTAAAAAGGACTTGGTGAACGTAATGACAGAGGCCAGGAAAGCTACTATCTGAAAATATTCCTGTCTGAATAGAAAAGATTCCACTATTTCATGCCAAAGGAAGAATCAAGATTCATCATCTCCCTTATTGTGTCTGCTTCTACAGTATCTTTCCAAGCTCTTCAATTAAAGACTAAGATATGCCTTAGATAAGGCGGTCTCTGTCAGTCAGCATGCCTATGTACCTTGCTTTAGCATTCCTGCAGACTGTAATGCAGTTTCTGTAAGGTGTCCTGCATTTAAGACTGCCTAGGAAAGTAATTCTCCTCTGAGAGACCTTAACTTTTATTTAGAAAAGCTTACATTGTTTCCTGCTGAGCTAGGTTCCATTGCAACTGTGAAATGTTTCTATTGGAAACAAAGTCTGCATGTTATACCATCCACTTGGAGAATTTTGAACTGTAAGCTTTAATATGTAAAGCACCATTTTTAATATTCCACAAAGCGGGGTCATCCTCAGAACAAATTTTCTTTTATGTCCAAGGTTGTAAATGACTTGTCCCTTAATAAGACCATACAGCTGCTTGTTTTTCCTTCCCCATCTTCCAGAATAAGGGTGACATAATTCTACATTCCTTGGATATGCATAGACACCTAAGGTACTGTTTTAACAGAACCAAAAACATCACAACTGTTTGTGTCCTTTGTCACCAAAAGAGAGGGGGATTGAGTTTCCAAACACGTGATCTCTAAATGACTCTCTGTTTGAATTTCCTTGTGTTGTTGTTATCATGGAAAGAAATTGGATGGAGATGTTACATCCCACATTAGTTAGGTGCAGCAGACACATTGGCATTCCTAATGGAGCTAATTACCAAAGCCATTCTGGGTACAGGCACTTTATCATTATCACAGCATTATTATACAGTTTATGTGTAAAGTCACTTTGAAATTATAATACACAGACAGCAGATAAGAGCTATGCATTATGTTGTCCAATCAGTTATTCACTTGATGCATGTAAGCAGGTAAGAATGTGAAGATGTTATGATACTTGACTGTTATATGCTACTTCTCTAGGTGACAATACCTCCTGGTTGCTTCCCTCCTCAGGATATGCCTGCTGGCTTCAGCTGCTCACTTACATCCTCCCCTGCTCCCCCCCCATATACCCTTTTTAGCACTCAAGCCACTGGCTAAATTTTGGTGACTTGGATTACAGTCTGGTCATTGCCTGTCTATGCCATGGAGTTGGGCTGTCTGTAGGCCTCACTGCACATTGGTTTCCAGTCTAGGATGACGTTTGACGGGAGAAGCTCTTCAGTTTTACAGCGACTGAGAGAGGCTTCTTTTAAGACTGAGAAGAACTAATACTGAACCTTTTTAGTTTTTCCCACTCTGATCTTCTTCCTGTTATTTCTGTCTTACTCTGCGGGTTCCTGAATGACAGAATGGTGTCAACTCATCCTGTCTGGGGACTGTAGATAGTGTTCCATTTTCTAAAGCAGAGAGGTGGTCAAACAGGTGTTATTACCTGGTTGTTGCGCTTGCAGCAGGGACATAATCAACCTATTAACTCTTGACCCAAGCCAGTTCAGTTTTGTCAAGTGCAGATCCTGTTTACTCAACTTGTTTGACTTTTTTGAGGTTACTGAAGCAATGGATGAGGGAAAATCAGTCCACACCACATATCTAGCACTCACTAAGGCATTTAACACCATTACACACTCTGTCATTGTTTATAAACTCTCCCAGCTAAATGTCAGTCCTTATGTAACTCAATGGTTAGCACACTGGCTCATAAACAGAGCCCAGGAAATTATGTTGGGTAGCTCCAACTCCTCCTAAAGATCCGTCAGTAGTGATGTACCACAGGTTAGTGTCCTTGGGCAACTCCTCTTGGACATTTACTTCTCGGAGATCAAAGCCAGTGTTAAGGCCTTATGGCCTACCAGGTTTGCTGATGACTGTAAACTAGGTGCCATTATTAACTCTCCAAAGCATACCAAGATCCTCAAAGAGGGCCTTTCCCATGCAAATAGCTGGTGTCAAAACCATGGGCTAAAACTAAATGCAAAAAATGTATAATAGTATCCTTTGGCAAGCAGAATATTCCCCTGCAGCTATCACATTGACAACAAACACTCTGAAAATCTTTCCACTGTTTATGGACCTGAGAACTTAAGCAGATAGTGAACCATCCCTCAATCACCATGTATCTACTATTGTAAGAAACTCCTTTTTCATAAAGCAATTTATAAGTAAGGGTATGGGTTCCAAGTCCAGAGGTGTGATCATTCAACTGTATTTGGCACGTTTTAGACCATTCTTTGAGTATAATCCCTCTTTTGGCATGTACCTGTCTAAACAGCTAACACAACTTGAATGCTCATAGCATTAACTCACCGTGAAAATCAGGGGCCTAAATCATAAGAACTACACAGATCATCTCACTGCTTTGTCCCTATTTTTGGTATCATGCAGGTGACTTAAGAGTGACCACTGCCTTGCATACAGATCCTCAGCAGATCATATCCCCTTAGACTTACTGCACATCCACAAGTCCAATTGTTGTGTAAGCCCCTGTTCAAGAGATTTTCTCTTCTGCAGCATAAGTAGACCATATCAGAAGGATAGATCAATATTACAAAGATTCCACTTCTTTAGGGTCTTCTTCCTCTCCATATAGAAGAAAGTACTTCTCTTACTCTGCTCAAACATAAAGTGGATGAATTGATAGGAAACCACAAATGTTATCTTTGGAGTAGCACCTTGTCCCTTATGAAGAGGCAACAGGACCCTCAGGATGCCCTTAGGAGCCTCACTAGCCCTAGCTTTAAATTCAAGCAGTGGACCGGGGGTGAATTGGAGTGCCAGTAAATCCAGCAACGGATGTGGAGCATTGGGATGGTGCTCAAATGACAGTAAGGGGAGAGTAAAAGAAGTAAAAAAAAAATGTTTTTTGTCCTCTGAGTTTTTTATATTCAAACTGCAATGTTTGACAAAGCTCATGGGATTTGCATGAGTAGACTTTTAAAGGTCCTTCAGAATCGATAGTTTAGTAAGAAACTATGTAATTTAGCATCCCTCCTTCCTTGAAAGGATCTCTTCAGGCCCTATTGACGTTACAGGGGCTTGAAGGATGATTACTCCTTCAGGTGCTTTTACAGCTTTGTTTCACTGTCTTCAGTGTAATTCTTTCAGTGCTTTGGATGGGCATTGATCCAAGTAGGTAATTACTCTTTGAGGTTCCTTCAAAGTCCAGAGCCTTCCTAGTTCTTAGTCTTTACATCTAAAGCCTGGAAGGAGTAGAGCCCCAGTGCAACCTCATGTAGGATGCACGGCATCTGGCATTCCAGCTTGGTTATTCTTGGGATGGGACGTGAACATGCTGGAATCCCTTTCACTGTGACTTCCAAACAGAATCTCTTTTCAGTTTGAGTAGAGTAATACCCAGCACCACCTAAGCCAGTCATTTGCAGGTGTCTTGGATACTTTGAAAGTTTGTCTTTATGGACCATAGTTTTCCATGAGAGTTCCTGGGCAGTCTTCCACACATTTTTCATAGTGGAATTCAGGGCTGAGTCCCAGATCTGGCTGGCTGGTTGAGCTGTGCCTTTGCGAGCATGCCTGTCAACTTATTAGCACAGGGAATCTGCACAAAACCTAAAATAATGTGGGGACACATGCCCAAAAATAAGGACAGATTTTACATATTTTTCTTGTAAACTTAGACAACTGCTAGAATAACAGGGTTTATGTTAGCATGCATTTTCTGAAGGTTAATGAAGTCTGTAACTCAAATGTATTATATTGTTTAGTGACATAATTCCTCAGTGATGTGCCAGAAAACCACAAATTTTTTTTGAGAAACAGACTAAAATTAGAGGGAAAAATGTGGACAGTTGATAGGTATTTTTGAATGTGTTGTGTCTGTGTACCTTGGAGAATTCGTCCTCAGTGGGGGCACTCGGACATATTTTTTGCCATGCTTGCCTGAATCCCTTTGAATTGAGGAGTTTGTGGTGTTGGCGCTCATTCTTGGGATGAACTGAGTATGTAGAAGGATTTTAGAGCTTCAGACCTTCTGGTGTGTGGAATCCTCCCCCCCCCCCCCACTTTCTAAGGTCATATATTCCACTCTTAATCCTATTCACCTTTCAAAAATTGGCTTGTTTTTGTACCCCAGTCCATTTATCTCCATATTTCTTTGCTTAAAGTGAGAAAAAAATGAGATAATTTATTCCCCAGAGGTGTGCTCCTTTCTCATATGTCGCTGAAATGGCTCTGTACATTTCAGTTAGATGGACTGATGTTACATCGCTGTGGGTCCAAGGAAGAAAGTGCTTGATGTGCCAATTCAGCAGTCTTCAGATTGTTAGCATCTGGTTCCCTTAACCTTTATGCAGCACCACTTTCTGGCCTTTGCTACATTCAAATTCTGTTCTACTCTAGGCATAGCCCTTTCCAGTACCTACTTTAGACTGTCTTCTGGTGGATTAGAGTAGTGTGACTATTAGTCTGTGGCACTTCCCTTCTCCAGGCATCACTGTCTTGACCATGGCTCTGGGAGTAAGGTTTCTTTTGGTCTTCCTGTTTTGCATGGCTCAAAGCTCCAAAATTTTGTTCTATGCTGCCTGCTGCTCAGCTTTTTCCACATAGCTTGCTTACTGTTTGGAGTTCAAACCAACTAAAGGACCCATCAAAGAGAGTCCTTAGTGTTATGTTGTAATGGATAGATTTTTACAGTATCGGAATCTATTAGTGTACACTTCTCGATGTGCCAGGGATACTCTTTCACTCTCCTCTTGCTGATGAGTAGCCCTGCAGGCAGTCAGGACTTTTGGAATTCCCTTTTCATCAGACACCATTGTCTTGACCAAGACTCCAGGTGTGAAGCACCATTCATGCCCTGTTATTTCATGAGTCAAATTTTTGAGTATTTGGCCTTTGGCTGGTCTCTGGTTCCCTTACCCTGTGGAAAATACTGCTTGGAATTTCTCACTGTTGTAGACCACCAAGGATGGCCCCTTGTAGCAGATATAACAAATGCATTATTTCCATTTCAGGTACTTTTTGAGGATCTATCTTTGGTGGGTCCCACATACCTTCCCAATGTCTCATTTGTATGTGCACAGCCCTTTCTTTCAGCCACAGATACTGGAGTTCTCTATACATTAGGTATGTGTCTGCCTGTATATTATTTGTAAACAGTATATTTGTCAAGTCTTCATTATTTATTCTTGATTTGCAAGAAGTGTTCTTTGTAAGTGGCTGGAGATGAGCTTGCAGGCTGATTGGGTAGGTTGTTTCTTCTTTTCCGAATTGTGTTGTCACAGCATGTGCCTACACAGTCCTTCTATATCTATTAGAATGGAAACATCCAAGAATAAACAGCTGAACTGAAACAGAAGAATGAATGAATATAATCCCATAGCCACCAGGATAGTTCCCTCATTAGTTAACTGATTGTAGAAAGTGCATGTTGTGTTGAAGCTAGAATGTATGTTCAATCCATACTTTTGTCTCAAATTAAAATGTAACAGCTGTGTGATTGTTATAGTTAACTGATGTTCATTGGGTATATGTAAACAATGCAGGTTCATGTATGGACCACACTTTGTTTTGGACTATTTTCATATTAAACTTGTGTAACCATGGTGAGAAACTACAACAGGAGAAATGCAAATTTGCTAGCTCTGTTTAGTCGATGACTGGTATCAGTTAGGGCTAGTACAGCAAAGAGGGGAATCACTTACTGGAACTGAAAAATAAATACCTTTTTTGAAAAGCACCCGGCAACCTCCAGTGAAAGAAATGTAAATATACTATCAACTGCTTTGATTTCTTTATCCAGATTTGCTCACAGGATATGTAGAATTCTGAAGGGAAAGTATGTGATTGTTTAATTGGCTTTGGAAGTGGAAGTAGAGACAGGCCAGAAAGGGAGAGTGCTTGTTGTAAATTCTGTGCAAGATAAAAATCTATTATTTTACTAATGTTTAGATAAAAAGGTTTGTAGAATAACTGTCATGTTTGTTGAGATCTTATAAATGTTCGCTGTTAGCCTGTGGATCATATGTAGTTCTCAAAAATTATGTTATCTTCTACATAAGGAATAAACTGTACATCTTAGGAAAACTAAAAGTTGATTAGTGAATACAATGGGAAAATGAGAGGTCTAATTTGGAACATTGTGGTAGTTCTAAAGAAATGGGATATGAGGACAAGCAGGGACATTGATCTTTGTTCCATTTTCCTGGAAAATATCAGTAAATACTAAATTTGGGCTACCGCAAGAGGTTAGGCATAAACCTTTATGTCACCTTGTGGATAGCCAGCTGGTTTACAGACTGGACCCAGGAAGTTAGAATTGGAAGGTCCACCTCTACAAAGAGGCCAGTCACCAGCAGATTCCCTCAGTGATTGGTTTTGATGTCAAGCCCACCATCAAGGGCATCTGCCTGACCAAATTTGCAGATTAAGAGCAGTCAAATAATCAACTACTGACACTAATGTTCTCCAGGAAGGCCTGACACAGACAAATAACTGGTGTCAGAGCTGTGGATTAAAACTAAATGCTAAGAAATGCATAACAGTATCCTTTGGGAAGTCAGCCACCCTTGGTAACTACCACAGACAGCACACCACTAAGAGCTGACCTAAGTCAGGGATTTAGGGACACATGTATACAGTAATCTAGTTTTGGACCATTATGTGTCTATGGAAGTAGGGAAATCATTCTACATTGTGCAACTTATAAACAAAGGTATGGCATCTAGGTCCAAGGAGCCCACTGTTCCACTGTATTTGACATTCGTCAGACCTGTCATTGAGTACAGTGTCCCTTTTGGTATGTACCTAAGCAGATACATCCAACAATTGGAATGCCCACAGAGGTTCCTTGGTAAAAGAATGCAGGGCATAAATAACATGTCTAATGTAGACCACCTCAAAGCCCTATCACTGTATTCTGTCTCTTACATACTGTTGAGGGGATATCTGTGCTGTCATACAAGACATCACCTGACCCCACTCTGATAGATTTCCTGCATGTCTGCAAAACAGACAGTGCCAGATTTACCAGAGTTAAAGACTTAAACCTTGCTGTGATATAAGCCAATTAGCTAGCCAGAGTCTCTTTGGAAATTGGTTTCCCCAAATTAGCTTTCGAGAAGGAGGCAAAGAGCTGGTCAGACTTACTGAAATGTTTAGTTTTGTCCAAATAAAACCATAATTGTCTATGTACACCTAGCATATGCAGTTGGTATTCCCCTTTGTTTTGAAAATTGAGGAGGAAAACTGGGACATTAGTGACTTGATTGATGTTAACCTCAGATGTATTCTTGGGCAGGAAAGAAGAATTGGTACGCAAAGTTACTCTCTCCTTGTGGAAGACCAAATACGTTGGCTTAATAGATAAAGCTTGTAGTTCAGACCCTCTTTTAGCTGAAGTGATGGCTTCTAAGAAGTCAGTCTTCTGTGACAAGAACTTAAAATTAACTTTAGCTGCCAGTTCAAAAAGAAGTGCAACCAACGCTTGCAAAAAGAACTTAAAATTAACTTTAGCTGCCAGTTCAAAAAGAAGTGCAACCAAAGCTTGCAAAACTAGGAGGGGTGGGTCCTTGTTGTAGGGGGGGGGCAAAGAAGAAAAGTGCCGTTAAGAAAGATCTTGCACAACTCAGATGAGGCCAAAAGTGATGAATTTTCCTCAATGTGAAAATTAGAAATGGCTGCCATTTCCACTTTCACAGTTGAAAAACTAGCTCTGTTATGAAAAATAGATAAGTCTAAAACAGCAGGAATGGGAGCCATAAAGGGATAAGTTGATTTTGGTGAGCCCAAATGGAAAACCTCTTTCACTTGCTGTTAAACATTTTCCAGGTGGAGGCTTTATGTGCTGCAACGAACATTTTTCTAACTGGGGAAGAGAGCCTGGGGTTTCTAGCCATCATTGGAATTGGAGCAACCAACAGGTCAATTTCAGGCTAGATAGATCTGGGTGAGAGCATCCTGAAGGATGGGACAGAAGGTCCAGAATAGGATCCAGAGTCCATGGTGGACAAATCAGGTGAGACCTAAGAAAGAGAAACCATACTTGCTGAGGCCAAAAGAGAGCAATAAGGATTTATTTGCCCTTCAACCTCTGAGCTTTCTGGAGGAATTTAGGAGTGATAGGAAGAAGAGGGTAAGCATGAAGTAGACAAGGGGGGCAAGGTATGGACTAGAGCATCTCTTGGTGACTGTCTCTGAGGAGTGAACAGGACAAAAAACTCTCTGCATTTGTTCTTGTAAGGAGATGCAAAGAGATCACAGCAAGGTTGACCCTAGTTCTGGAAGAACATATTTGCCACTGAAGGGTTCAGAGACCACTCATGAGGCATCAGAATGGTCCTGCTGAGCCTATCCGCTAGAATGTTTGACTTCCCTAGTATGGGCATTGCCACTAGAAAGTGGTTGGAAGAGATCGCCCATTGCCACAGCTTCATGGCCTCTTGACATATAAGTGGTAAGACTTGGTTCCTCCCTGCTTGTTTGATGTATCAAACAACTGACGTTGTCTGTCTGAATTGCTATGGATGGGGACCATGTGCCTTGGACTGTCTTTCCCAGGTAATGCCCCACCACCTGAACTGAGAAGCATCCATGGTCACAGTGGCCTTCAGGGGAGGAAGGATAAAGGGACAAACTTGTTTGAGAACCTGTGATTAAAGCCACCAAAGAAGAGATTCCTTGCATACTCGATTGTCTTTTTTTTTTCAAAACAGGTTTATTGTTTTAACATATAAGAGAAATATCATAACAATTTTATACAAGTAATTAAAAATAGATATTATTATAATATTCAACAAAACAACCAAAGTATTTACAAAGACATCCACTACAATCAGATCAATTAATTAAACTAAAATACCATGCTATTGAAATTAGAATTTTTTTAACAAATTTTGTAAATTATCCCATACAATATAATAAGATGTTTTTCTAGTTGTTCTTGACCTAATTGTGTTTATTTCCATATGGCACACTATATTCATAACATTTTTAAATTCATTGAACGAAGGAGGTGTATCTGAAATCCAATTTCTGGTTATTATTTTCCTAGCCACTGCTAGAATAGACCATAACAAGGGAAGCTTAACCTTTTTAACACTTTGCGGTACAGGTGTGTTGAATAATATAAGAGATTTAGAAATAATGAAATTATCTGTAAAAAGAGCCTGCAAAAATTCATTAATTGACTTCCAGTATTCTTTCAATTTTATACAGTCATAAAATATATGAGCCCAGTCAGCATTAATTTCTACATTACATCTCTTACATAGATTATCTTTATTATTTATTTTATTCATCATCAAAGGTGTATAAAAAGATCTATGTAAAATTTCCATGTATAAAGTCTCCAGACAATGGAAGACGTAGTTCTATAAGCAGATTCCAATATATATTGTTTATCTTGTTGATTTGGTGGGTCCCCATTATTAGAAGTGAAATAATTCCAGTATGAATCTACACTGTAAAAAGTTTCTTGTCTGATAATTTTATGTATGTATGAAAGTTTACCTTTATCAGAAACTTTATGTTGTAAATTTAATATCAAGTAATCAATCAGTGTTGGAATAGATTATTTAACTGTTATAGACATTAGATCTATTTTATTAATGAGATGTTGTCTAAAGGTCTGAACCTCTAACCAGCAAGTTTCTCTTAGATCAAATTCTTGTTTTAAGAAATCTAGATTTTTAACTTTATTATCAGATATCAACTGATACCAGTACTTTAGATCATTATCTATAGCTAAATGAGTTCCTTCAGAAGTAGATGACAAAAGCATACCCTGAGTATACATTATAGGAATATAATAAAATTCCATTCCCTATACTTAGGGTGCATGAATATAAAGTTACGATAGCTAATAATAATGTTTAATGGGTAACAAACCATATGTTTAGGTGTAATAGGTGAAGTACAAAATTCCTTTAGTAACCATAACATGGAGTTATTTACTATCATATTTTTATGTGTTAAGGAGATTTTCATGAAGTGCATACTAATTAGCTCCCAATAATCTTTCCATTTTGCAACATATGACTGATCTATTAATAAAGTAATAACTTTTACAATAGAAGAGATAGTATATAAATTAAAGTCTTGAAAAAAAATACCCCCTTGAGACCAGCTATTAGTATGTTTCTTTAATGCAATCCTAGGTCTATTAGGTGCCCATAGGAAATTTAACATTAGTGTATTCAGTTTCTTGATAATTATTTTTGTAGGTGGAAGTATTATTGATTGTATTAAGTATAAAATCTTGGGGAATATTATCATTTTAATAATTGTAAGTCTCTCCTCCATAATAAAAAACATATTATTCCAGGTATTAAAAAGGTTTTGTATATTAAGAAAACAGGTATTATAATTATTGTATATAATAGATTTAATATCTTTAGATAGTATTATACCTAAATAAGTTATCTGACCTGAATTGGGTACATATTTAGTAAAATCACTAATGAAAATATTTTTTCGTGTATATATAGGTAGTATTTTAGTTTTTTCTTAATTGAATATTAAACCAGAAATACTTTTAAAATTCATCATTTTATCAAATAGAGACTGCATAGAAGAATTAGATCCTGCTGAAGTAATTAGAACATCATCTGCAAAAAGTTGAATTTTGGATGTTATATTTTCATCTATTTCAAAACCCTCTATGTCAGTACTGTTTCTGATCAAATTAGCCCAAGGCTCCATTACTAAAGTGAATAATAGTGGAGAAAGTGGACATCCTTGTTTTGTACCTTTAAAATGGGTATTTTTGTGAAACGTATGTTCCTACCTTAATATAAGCCAAAGTTCCTTTGTATAAATGCTCAATTAGATTTACAAATGCATCTGAGAAGTTTGTGCACTTTAGTAAGGTAAACAGATAGTCCCAACTTACTGAATCAAATGCTGAACTTATATCAAGACTAATAAGTGTTAAATCTTTCTTTTTCCTATTTGCAAAATCAATTAATGTTAAAGTTCTTTTTATATTATCAAAAGTATTTCTATTTACAATGAAGCCTCTCTGATCTATATCTATAATGCCGGGATGATTGTCTTCAGTCTATCAGCAAAAATACTCATAAACATTTTATAATCAACATTAAGTAATGAGATGGGTCGATATGAAGTACATCTAGTTGGATCTTTATTAGGTTTTAAAATTGGCGAAATAAATGTATATTGCCAAGATGGGGGGGTTATTAACTCAGTTTGGGCCAAAATAAAAACCTTATGTATTAATGAATATGTACTTTTAAAGAGGATTTTATATATCTCTGGTATAATACCATTGTTACCCGGTGCTTTGTTTGATTTAAGCTTATTTATTTGTGTAATAACCTCTGTATATGAAATACTTTTGTCCAATAGTTTAATCTGTTGTTTATTAAGCTTTTTATTCATGTTTGTGGTTATAAACTCCTTTATTTTATCTTTAGGTTCCATGTTAATGTTATTATGGTTAATTTTGTGAAAGTGATTTCTAAATTCATCTAGTATTTCTGGTATACTAGAAACATTCTTCTTTTTCCTTAGAGAAAAGATTTCTTTGATATGGTTTTGTTTATTCAACCTTTTGTTTTATTTTTAAGTCTATGTAAATATTTGGGGCTTATTGAATAAGACAAAACTTGTATTTCTCTAAAGTTATTTTAACTTTATGAGTTAACATTTCTTTGTATTTCTCATTTAGTTTGTTTATTTCTTCAATAACTTTCTTGTCCATAATATTTTCTTTATTATTATGTTTATAAGAGTCTAATTTACTTTGAATATCTAACAATTCCTTATCCCAAGATTTCCTTTTATTATTATACCATCTGATACTTTGTCCATATAGATATGATTTTAAGGCATCCCAAACATAGACAATGGAGACTTCAGGAGTATTATTTATGTCTAAAAATGTTTTACTTCTGAAAGTATATATTCTTTATAGTCTTTTAGTTGAGTTAAGTATGCTGGTATCCTTTTGATCTGAACATTATGAGTATTTTTATCATGAATTCAAAACAATTGAATTATGATCAGATATAGGACATGAAATGATTTTGGAATTAATTAAATCTGTTACCATCTGGTTAGAAATAAAGACCCTATCTATTTTTGAATAAGTTTTGTATCTGTTAGAAAAAAGGTGTATGGTAATGATTTTGAATCTATCTGATTATTAATATCATTCAAATGATAAGAATTAGCAAAATCATTTAAATGTTTTGCATTAGATGTAATTCTTCTTTTCCTATAGTGGTAGTATCACTTTCATGTAGTATACAATTAAAGTCACCAGCTAAAATAATATCTCCTATAGAGAATGATATGATCTTATCAAGATGATGTTTCACTGTATTAATACCAATTCCAGGTATCCAGTATACATTAATTAAAGTGTAAGTCTTCCCGTTAATTTGTATTGTAACCATACAAAACATTCCTTTGTCATCCTGATAAGACTTAATGGTTTTAGGAATGGGTATACTTTTATTCCATAAAATAGCCACTCCTCTTTTTTTCTGAGTGTGCTCTGAACTAACCAATACTGTATATTTGTTTGTGGCTAGTTTATCAATATCTTTTTCAAGAGATGGGTTTCTTGCAGGAAGACTAAGTTGGCCTTATGTAAATTAATGTATCTTATTAGGCTTGCCCTTTTACATGGATTATTCAATCCATTAATGTTTAAAGACATTCCTTTTAAAGATGTCATTTGGCATTTTTAAAACTTAAGAATCTTATGATCAAAATAACAAATAACAAGATAAGTAATGTTACATCTCCTCCTTTAGGTGTACCTTTAAATATAGTTGTATTTATTGAATCTCTTATGGGATTTTGTATAGGATTCAATTTTGTTTGTAGTGACAATGAGTGTACAAAATATATTGTGGATGTCAAAACTATATACATATAACAATGAACAAGTGAAAATAATGTAAGGATTAAACCTTGCATCCAGCCTGGAGTTATAAACTCCAACTTAGAGTAGTATTTACCACTCAAGTTAACCCCCTTACCCTAAGCAGCAGTACCTCAGCTACCACCTTATCAATTTAATACTAGTTATATTTAACCGAGGTTAACAGTTTTCAATTCAATTATCTAGCAAGACAAGACTACACATTTGGTAAAACAGCATCATATAAACTAAAATAAACTTTTTTTTTTTTTTAAAGACTGTTCATACTACTATATACATCTATGTAATATAAAACACTTGTATTCAAATAGCATTCAAATAATCTTGATGTTAGAAATCAAGAGGAGAGAAAAATAAGTTCTAACATTCATTTAAATCAAAAACGTTGGCTAATATGATTCAGACATTACATATATTAAGATGCATCTATTTTCTGTTATGTAAATGCAGTCAACAGCTTCCAAAAAAAACCTTGAATTGCTTGTATATGAGCATTTTACTCATACACATTATTGTCAATAGAATAAAATATTGTATTTATAGAAATTGTTATAAATCATACTGCATAGTTATGCAGATTCTCAGAAACACTTACATTATTGTAAAAAAAAAAAAAAAGAAGCCATCACACACACACATATATACATATATATATATATATATATATATATATATATATATATATATATATATATACACACACACACATATATACATATATATACACACACACACACACACATATATATATATATATATATATATATACATACACACACACACACACACACACACACACACACACACACACACATATATATATATATACACACACACACACACACACACATATATATATATATATATATATATATATATACACACACACACACACACACACACATATATATATATATATATATATATATATATATATATATACACACACACACACACACACACACACACACACACACACACACACACACACACACACATATATATATATATCTGATCTCACTGAGTTGTGTCCTTGCTGAGCACTATCCTACTTGCTGTCCCTACAATAAATCTGTCTGCTTCATACAAAATAATGCACAGCAAACACATTTTAGTAACCAGATTTTACAACCATGCTATACTACTGCTTTAAAATATATCACATGACAATTTCTTCCAGAATAGAGTTATAAAATTATTTATGCTTGTCAATCAGATGAATTAAATGAGTTATAGTAATGTATATGTTTGGAACATAAGTTTTTAACACAGATTATTATGCTGCTGTTAAGTAGATTTTCAAAAACACTTGAATAAATGTTTCATTTTCTATGCCTTCTAAAATAAGACATTTGCTTACTACAAGAAACTGCATCATTTAAACTCATTGTAACTGACATATTTTATGAATTATAACATAGATATTTAAGTAATTACATAAAATAACTCACATTTAGATGTTAAAGAGTTCATTTTCCTTCACATAGTCGCATTTGCATCAGTTCTACTTCCTCGTAGAGTGTTCTTCCTGAATCTGTGATGTGTCAGTGTGATATCTAGGTCAAAGGTTAGACTGACTGCTTTCAGCTTCTTTGTGAGAATTCTGAGAGTTGAAGCTTTTGAAGTAGCTCATGGACACTGTGCATGAGACAGCCCACATCCCAGATTGTCTCCCTTAACATTTTGGCGGGAAACTTATTAAAAACTAGTGACAAACATTCATTTAGCAGTGTAAATGCATCTAAACATGACAAAACCTTCACAATGTATTTTACAGGTTATTACAGCCTCTATGTAAGTGAAATTAAGCCCAAAGTTATTAATAAGTAATAAAACTCAATATTTTTGTCCCAACTCAATTTTTATGCAAATCTTATTATTTACTGTGTCTATGTGATCAAAAGCATTTCTATATATTAATAAAGAAAAGAAAAAGAGAGTAGAAAATAAGAGTGTGAGGCAGAAATAAAAAAAATGTAAGAGAAAGCTATAAGAAGTATATACAATGGAATATTACTTACTGTTTATATTAATAGAATTAAAATAAAACATATTATTTACTATTATTTAGTTCTAATTATTATTAGTTAAAGCATGACAGATTATTTACAAACAAGCATAAGCAGTATAATCAAGAAAGTATAATTAGGAATAGCATTTGAAGAACATATAAACTTTTTACAAGGAATAAATATGTTATTATTCTATTAATCATATTTTCACTACTCTTCTCTCCCTGCCCTCCCCCACCCTTTACCCACTACATAATCTAAATAGAATGTCATTGTTTAAACAAAGAAAAGAAGAAAAGGAGAAAAAAAAGAGAGAAAAAAATGTATCAAATTACTGACCTTACTTCTCTTTTTCAGAAAGAGAAACAAATTGAATCATAGCTTGTTATTAGTTCTTCAGATATTTTGACTGGTTATGAAACAAAACATTTCTTTGCACACAGAGAATAACTTTGATTAAATCTTTTTCAGAATATCTGTGGCTTTCTGGAAATGCAGGAACTATATTTAAAAAGATTAATAATGAAATAAAATGATGGGAGAAAAAAAAACATAGAACAAATCATTTGTTTTTTAGTCTCTTCTTCTTCTCTGAAGTCTTCCACGAAGTTTCAGTTGCCAGTCTCTTTAATGAAGGACTAGCCCATTCCATTTCCTCTATTTTATCCAAAATCTTATTTTTTTGATAAACAGTAAAGCAGAGTCTAAGTCATCAAAAATTTTAGGACCATCAGGAAGGAAGATTTTAAGCTTGGCAGGAAACAGAAGGTATGTTTTAAACTGTGCTTTTAAGCTCCCTTATTAGTGGCAGAAAAACTTTTCTTTTAGCTATTACCATGGAAGAATAGTCATTGTCAAAACGCACAGTTGTCTCATTAATCTTAACAGGAGCTTTAGCCCAAGCAGATTTAAGAACCATCTCTTTATCAAAAGATGATAGAAATCTAACTATAACTGATCTAGGATAGTTTTTGTTAAAGTTAGTATTAGCTATAGATCTATGTGCTCTTCCGATACCAAAAGAGAATGCTTCTGGTAAGTCTAAAGTTTTAGGGAGCCATGTTGTTAAAAAAGAAGTAATATTGTTACCTTCAATATTTTCTGGCAGTCCAAAAATCCTCATGTTATTGCGCCTAGATCTATTTTCCAGGTCATCCAGCTTTGTTTGTAAATGTGTATTTTGTTTCAGCAGAAACTCAATGTTGATTTCCTCTTCTTGGATTCTATTTTCCATGTCATTCACAGCTTCTTCTATGCCTGTCATCTGGATCTTCTGTTGTTGCAGGTCTATATGTAACAAGTCTTATTTGTTTTGTAGTTTTTTTCTATGAAGGTGTCTATTTTAGTATCCATTTTATCCATCTTAGCAGTAAGTTGCTGGATTATAGTTATCAGAGACTGAAGTTCTTTCTTGATGCTGGAGTCTTGAGAATCTGTCTTACTGGAACTCATTTCAGACTGATAAACTGACAGGAAAATTTCCAAAGTGATTTCTGACAGGAATATTGTTAAAATTTCCTTTCTTTTTTAGATATAGTTCAAGAACTATATAAAACAAACATATTTAGAAAGAAAATTACTTCAAAAATTAATTTTTAAGTAATTAATTCCTGTCAGTGTAATGAAATTGGTGGAGCTGAAGAAATCTGCTGCTATCCTGTGTTCATCCTTGGCCACGCCCCCCTCGCATACTCGATTGTCTAACTAGATAATTTACAGAGTAACATCAAAGAGACCATTGGACTGCTAGTGCCCACTGAAGTATTCTCATATGAAGATGAGCTGTAGGAATAAGAGTTATGGTAGCAGCCATGGAGCCCAATGCTCCTACTTAGAACAAGATATGCTGGAGGTGAAGGGATGTCTAGAATTTGTTTGACATGGAATCTGAGTGTGGAAACCTTGTCTGAGGGAAAAGAGCTAAGCAATTTGCTGTGTCCAGATGGGCTCAGATGAAATGTATCCTGGACTGGATGGAGATGCAATTTCTTTAGATTGATGGAGATGCACAAGGTTGAGGCTAGTTGAAAGAGGTAGTCTCTGGCCTGGAGGAGTTGATGTCTGTTGGAAGCAGTGAGGAGCCAATCATCTAGATAGGGAAACACAAGGAATCCTTGCAGTCTCAGGTGGGCTGCCACTACTGCCATGCATTTGGTGAACACACTGGGGGCTGTGATGAGACCAAAGGGGAATACTCTGAACTGGTAAGTATTGGCTCCCAGCCAGAAGGGAGAAACCTTCTGGAGTGCCTGTTCATTTTGCTCTGATAGTATGCATCCTGAAGGTCTATAGAGCACATCCAGTTGTTTTTCTGCAGGAGGGGTAGAATGGACTGAATTGTGATCATTCGGAACTTTGAGTAGGCAGATGATTTGTGCAGGGTTGTAAGATCCAAAATGGGTCTGAGCTTCCCCATTTTATTGGGCACTAAAAAGAATATGGAATAGATGCCTGATCCAAGCTGATCTTGGGGGATAGTCTGGATGACTCTTTTTTGCTAGCAGTTTTGAAATTTCTAATGCTGAAGCCTCACTCTGATTGGGTGGAACATCAGGGAGATTTTTGATTGGAGTGAGTTTTGGAAAAAAAGGGTATGACATAACTTGTGAATATGAAGCTTAACACCCATTGGTCATTTATGATGGCTTCCCAGGCTGTTGGGTGTAGAGATAAACATCCCTCGACTGGCTCCAGAAAAGAGCAGTTGGGCAATCCTTCAGGATCGCTGATTGGGCCTGTCTGAGAAGGTATCTCAAGACCCCTGGTTCATTGCACCCCCTCTGCCACGAGGGCTGCATCTGCCATTAGTGCCATTTCCCCCTCTGCCTCTGGAGGAAAAGTCTTCCATTGATTCCTGAAAAGAACCTGGAGATCTTTGGAACCACAGTGGCAGACAAGGTCTTTCCATCCTCCTCACTCTTGGAGCATCTCTCTCTAACTGTAGGACCAAACAAGGATGATCCGTTAAAAGGAGCATTGGTGAATAACACCTTGAGGGGTTCTGTGAAATCACAAAGCTGCATCCAGATGTGGCACTTTATAGCAATGCCTGAACTGGCCATCTGTGAGGTACCTTCTGCCACATGTGAGATTAGCCTCATGGACATATTCGCTATAGAAAGAAGATGGCCTTCTGGTGGAAAAGGTCTTCTGTTCCCCTGCAGACATAGACCCTGTGGTAGAACTAGAGAGCTAATTGTCCAGGTCTCTCAGCAGTCTGGTCATATGTGCCAAGTAGTTAAGTGCTTGCAGTGCGAGGGTCGCTGAAGTGTATACCCACTTACCAAACCTTCCCACCACTCTGGACTCCCTGTTAGGGGGATGGACAGAAATTTCCCGAGCCAGCTCCTTCTTGGAGGCTGCCGCAACCACCATGGCAAAAACAGGGGCACCCTTAGTCCAATGAGGCCTATCAGATGGGGCACTGAGGATTTTGTCCAGGCATTTTGTTATGGGTTCTACTGTGTCCTGCTGTTTCCATGCCCTGCAGGAAATCAGATCAATAAGGCGGTCCATGGGGGGAACACCTAAGATGTTCATCGTGTTTCACTGTTGCAGTCATGACTGTAGTGTTCTCCCCTGCCGGCATGCAGCCCTCGGTCGGCCAGAATCCCAAAGTCTGGGTCCGGTGTCGGCTGTCCAACCATGCTCCCTGACGTCAGAGCGCCAGGAGTACAAAGCTGACAGCCGACGCCATCTTCTCCAGTCTTTCTTGCCGTGTGGTGATAGCAGTTCGCAAGTGCCGGTCGGCTGACTCCTGACGATTTTTTCTGATATACTTCAGTCCGAAGATTTTCTTCTCCACTCAAAGCTAAGTACCCCGTTGAAACTTTTTCTTGCTCCACTCCGATGTCAGAAAAAGTTAATAATTGTATTTCATGTGGGAAGCAAATACCTCATAAGGATTTTCATTCTTACTGTATTCCTTGCTTAGGCCCTGACCACGACGTAGCTAGCTGTCGGTTTTGTGCTAGATTCAATCAACGTACAATTAAGCGAAGGTACGATTTTGCTTTTCATTACTTCGGTAGGTGCTTTAACTACAAAATGTCGTCGGATACAGTTCCGGCTACCGGAGTTCACAAACGTCTCAAGGATAAAGACAGGCCTCCGAGGTCCAAATCTGATGATCGCGCACAAGCGGAGCCAACTTCAGGTTCGGCCGTCGTCAGTGAGGCACTTTTGCAGCCCCTGTCATCGGCCATTTCAGAACCGACGGCCAAAACGGACTCTCATGAGGAGCCAACCAGGCCTTTAAATATTTCTGTTGCAGGACCTTCGGACAATGCTCTTTCGGATGGGTCCGGTGCCGCTGTGCAGGTACCGGCTTTCGAAGGCTTTTTCAGGCCTACTCAGCTTCTAATAAAGGCAAAGCCAAAGACAAAGGCAAAGACTCCTTCTAAATCAAAGACTACAACACAGGCCTCTTCTGAACCGGCTCCCAAGTCACAGAAACAGTTACTCAAGATGGCGGAGGATTTACTTACTATGATTAGGGGTTCACATCCCCCTCCAGATAAAAGGCCAAGGCAGGATGTTTATTATGATTCCTCTGATCAGGCTTCTGTTTCCTCAGTTTCTTCTTCTGATCAGGAATATTTTTTCCCTCCTTATGAGGATTCTGATGCTGAGGAATCCATTCCTTCAGCTTCTCCCCCTGAGGATTTCTCTTTTGGGGAAACTTTGCATGAAATGAGGGAACATTTCCACTGGGAAGGACAGGAGTAATCGGAATCTAAGAAAAGACTGAGGGATTTTCTTCTTCTTCCCCAACATAGACCCCTAGCTATTCCTCCTGTTTTGGATATTGTGGATGATGCCTTTTCGGAGGCTAACTTAACCCCTGACTCTTTTCCTCCTGCTCCTGTTAAGCCTGATCAATATTACAGGGTTCCTGATTCCCATCACTTTGATACAAGAACCCTTCTGCTGACCCTGAAACCATTTCTCAGGGTCCTAAGGGAGTTAAGGCCGCTTCTGCCAAAAATCCCATTCCTACTAAAAAGGATTCTCGATCCTTAGAAAGATGGGGCAAAAAGGTGTACACTTCTGCTACTTTGTCCATTAGGGCTTTAAACTGTCAGTTTCATATGCTAAAATACCAGCAATTTCTCTTGTCTGTTTTAAAACAAAAGCTTACTTCCATTTCTGCCTGTGCAGATGATAAGGAATTACATGACTTATTGCATGCCACTGAACAAGTTGGGAAGCATGGTTTACACTGTGGATTTGATGCCTTGGAGGCTTCTTGTAGGGCTGCGGCCTCTGGCACAGTCATTAGAAGGCATGTATGGCTAAAGGAACAAAATTTTCCTGAACAAGTAAAGGCTAAATTATTGGATGCTCCTGTTCAGCATAATGTTTTGTTTGGATCAAAAGCTGAAGAGGTGATTAAAAAGATGGAGGATAAGGCGAAATCCATGCAAACAGTTAAAGATTTCTTACAAGTACAGCCACCTAGATTTAGCAGGAATTGGCCTTCAAAAAATTGGTCCTTTCCCACTTCAGACAGGCCTCAGAGGGGTAGATATAGATGCTCCAGAGGAAGGCCTCAAACACAAGCTTCTTATAGACTAAGACAGTGGACTGCTTCAACCCCTAGGGGAGGAGAGGACAGGTCACAAACTCAAAGGAAACAAACTCAATGACTCCCTCTTCTTCTTGCCTGGAAGCCCCTCTCGGAGGAAAACTCTCTCTTTTTTATCAAAATTGGACTCACATAACCCAAGACAAGTGGGTTTTGGATGTGGTTTTAAGAGGTTACAAATTCCATTTTCATACCTTGCCAAGGCCAAGCGGATGGCCAGACCTTCCAAAACATCAATGGATGGAGGCCTTAAACCAGGTGGAAGCTCTTTTGGCTATGAATGCCATAGAACTGGTTCCACTTTCAGAGATGGGAAAAGGTTTTTACTCAAGGCTCTTTCTAGTCCCAAGGAAGCAAAACGCATGGAGACCCATTCTGGATCTGTTGGTCTTGAACACCTTTCTAGAGATTCCAAAATTCAAGATGCTTACTCTACAGCAGCTACTTCCAATGCTGTCCAAAGATGCATGGATGGTAACTTTGGATTTAAAGGAGGCATATTTACACATTTCCATCAGGCAAGATCGCAGAAAATACCTCCGGTTCAAGGCCGGATCATGGGCACTTTCAATTCTCTGCGCTGTCCTTTGGATTGTCTACTGCGCCCAGGGTCTTCACCAAATGCCTGGCTCCAGTAGTAGCTTACTGCAGACTCAAGGGAATTCAAATTTACCCTTATCTGGACGATTGTCTAATTCAGGCAGACAGCAAGGATGTCTTACTCCAGCATCTAGAATTTGTACAGAACCTCCTCAAGTTCCTGGGATTCTCTGTAAACATAAAAAAGTCAAATTTGACACCATCACAACAGATAAATTTTCTGGGTGCACTTCTAAACACCACAACCCAGATGGCATTTCTGACATCTGAAAAACAATTACAGCTGGCTTCAACTTTCAGAACCTTGGCAACTTTAACTCAACTATCTGCAAGGAAATTCCTGCAGGCTTTGGGTTACATGGCCTCCTGCATCCTTCTCGTACCATATGCAAGACTACACATGAGGAAAATACAGTGGTACCTAAAAAATGTATGGTCTCAGCATTGCCACAGTTTAGACATACTGATCTCCGTCCTTCCTTGCCTTCAAAAGGAATTTCTTTGGTGGTCCAGGGCATGTGCTCTAAACAAAGGGAAACCCTTCTGTCTGCCTCCTGACACTCAGATTCTAACCACGGACGCCTCGGATTATGCTTGGGGAGCCCATTTTCAGGGCAATTGTCTGCAGGGCCTTTGGATAAAGGATCACAAGCACCTGCATATCAACTTAAAGGAAATGTTAGCCGTACAGAAAGCTCTATTGGACTTCAGGAATCTTTTACAACCAGGACAACTACTAATACGGACAGACAACACCACAGTTATGTGGTTCATAAACAAGCAAGGGGATCTCATTCCTACCCCCTTTGCAGACTAGCCATGGATCTATGGAACACAGCTCTAGCTTGCAATCTGGATCTTCAAGCTCAGTTTCTACCAGGGAAAGAAAACTTCCTGGCAGACAGTCTGAGCAGAAACCTTTCGGATCCACACGAGTGGATGCTGGACACCAAAATATTCAGGATGATAACAGCAGTCTGGGGATATCCTCACATAGACCTCTTTGCATCCCATCTCAATCATCAACTACAGAATTTTTGCACCAGGACTTTCCACAGAGAAGCTTGGAAAGTGGATGCCCTGTCATTCAGTTGGAGGAACCTCTCGGGATATGCCTTTCCGCCTCTTCCACTTCTTCCACGGGTTTTATTGAAGATAAAACAGGACGAGCCCAAGATGATACTCTTGCTGGCTCCAAATTGGCCTCAGCAGTTTTGGTATCCAACTCTAAAAAACCTATGCCTGGAGCCCCCTTGGGTTTTACCTCAGTCTCCGAACCTTCTGTCCCAACATCAGGGTCAGGTTCTACACTCTCATGTCAGAACTCTCAGCCTTGCGGCCTGGTTAATCCAGGGCCTTTGATTTCTTCTTTCCTACCCAAGCAGGTTATGGATGTCATTTTAGAAGCAGACGTCCTAGCACTAGAAAATCTTATGCAGGAAAATGGAAAAGATTTTGTTCCTGGATGCAGGCTCAGGATTCTGATCCTCTTCTTCCTAACATTACTTTAATTTTACTTTACTTGACAGATCTCTTACATAAGGGTCTCTCTTTCTCTTCCATTAAGATTCATGCCTCTGCTATTTCTGCTCATTATAATTCAGACCATCCCATCTTTTCCCACCAGCTCATGAGACAGTTTCTCAGAGGAGCTAAGAACTTAAGACCTCCTAGATCTCCTCCTATTCCTGCTTGGGATCTCAACTATGTTTTGGAAAAACTAACCTTGCCTCCTTTTGAGCCTGCTGCCTCTTCTGACATCAAGTTTTTATCTTGGAAGACAGCTATCCTGTTAGCCCTAACCTCTGCCAGGAGAGTTTCAGAGTTACAAGCTCTTATGGCTATGGAACCTTATATTATTTTTCATCAAGACAGGGTATCTTTGAGGACTAATCCTGCCTTCATGCCTAAGGTGGTTTCCAAAGTGGCTTTAAATCAAACTATCCACTTGCCAACCTTTTTCCCCACTCCTCAAAATAAAGGGGAAAGGATCTTACATTCCTTGGATGTAGACAGACAACTATGTTTTTACCTGAACCGAACCAAGGACATCAGAAAATCAGAACAATTGTTTGTTTCTTATGCTTCAAGTTCCCAGGGTAAAGCCATTTCAAAACAGACCATTTCTAAATGGATTGCTCATGGAATCAGATTTTGTTATTCACACCATGGAAAGCAAATCCCAGGGAGTATACGGACTCATTCCACCAGAGCTGCTGCCACTTCTGTGGCCTTCCTCAGGGGAGTTCCTACCAAAGACATTTTGGA